>NW_027094114.1:4683411-4966668 GCF_029207755.1 Chamaea fasciata | reverse complement strand
CCAAGCCTGCCTGCAAGCGAAACCGGCGGAGAGTGCACTAGACGCGGCCAAACGGCGTTTTCTCGCTTCCCAGGCTAGGAGAAGCGTTTTCCGTGCTGCAAACAGCTTCTCTGCTTGTGGGGAGCTCGGAAACGGCGTTTGACGCTGTTCCAAGCCTGCCTGCAAGCGAACCGGCGGAGAGTGCACTAGACGCGGCCAAACGGCGTTTTCCTCGCTTCCCAGGCTAGGAGAAGCGTTTTCCGTACTGCAAACAGCTTCTCTGCTTGTGGGGAGCTCGGAAACGGCGTTTGACGCTGTTCCAAGCCTGCCTGCAAGCGAACCGGCGGAGAGTGCACTAGACGCGGCCAAACGGCGTTTTCTCGCTTCCCAGGCGAGGAGAAGCGTTTTCCGTGCGGCAAACAGCTTCTCTGCTTGTGGGGAGCTCGGAAACGGCGTTTGACGCTGTTCCAAGCCTGCCTGCAAGCGAACCGGCGGAGAGTGCACTAGACGCGGCCAAACGGCGTTTTCTCGCTTCCCAGGCTAGGAGAAGCGTTTTCCGTGCTGCAAACAGCTTCTCTGCTTGTGGGGAGCTCGGAAACGGCGTTTGACGCTGTTCCAAGCCTGCCTGCAAGCGAACCGGCGGAGAGTGCACTAGACGCGGCCAAACGGCCTTTTCTCGCTTCCCAGGCTAGGAGAAGCGTTTTCCGTGCTGCAAACAGCTTCCCTGCTTGTGGGGAGCTCGGAAACGGCGTTTGACGCTGTTCCAAGCCTGCCTGCAAGCGAACGCGGCGGAGAGTGCACTAGACGCGGCCAAACGGCGTTTTCTCGCTTCCCAGGCTAGGAGAAGCGTTTTCCGTGCTGCAAACAGCTTCTCTGCTTGTGGGGAGCTCGGAAACGGCGTTTGACGCTGTTCCAAGCCTGCCTGCAAGCGAACCGGCGGAGAGTGCACTAGACGCGGCCAAACGGCGTTTTCTCGCTTCCCAGGCTAGGAGAAGCGTTTTCCGTGCTGCAAACAGCTTCTCTGCTTGTGGGGAGCTCGGAAACGGCGTTTGACGCTGTTCCAAGCCTGCCTGCAAGCGAACCGGCGGAGATTGCACTAGACGCGGCCAAACGGCGTTTTCTCGCTTCCCAGGCTAGGAGAAGCGTTTTCCGTGCTGCAAACAGCTTCTCTGCTTGTGGGGAGCTCGGAAACGGCGTTTGACGCTGTTCCAAGCCTGCCTGCAAGCGAACCGGCGGAGAGTGCACTAGACGCGGCCAAACGGCGTTTTCCTCGCTTCCCAGGCTAGGAGAAGCGTTTTCCGTGCTGCAAACAGCTTCTCTGCTTGTGGGGAGCTCGGAAACGGCGTTTGACGCTGTTCCAAGCCTGCCTGCAAGCGAACCGGCGGAGAGTGCACTAGACGCGGCCAAACGGCGTTTTCTCGCTTCCCAGGCTAGGAGAAGCGTTTTCCGTGCTGCAAACAGCTTCTCTGCTTGTGGGGAGCTCGGAAACGGCGTTTGACGCTGTTCCAAGCCTGCCTGCAAGCGAACCGGCGGAGAGTGCACTAGACGCGGCCAAACGGCGTTTTCTCGCTTCCCAGGCTAGGAGAAGCGTTTTCCGTGCTGCAAACAGCTTCTCTGCTTGTGGGGAGCTCGGAAACGGCGTTTGACGCTGTTCCAAGCCTGCCTGCAAGCGAACCGGCGGAGAGTGCACTAGACGCGGCCAAACGGCGGTTTTCTCGCTTCCCAGGCTAGGAGAAGCGTTTTCCGTGCTGCAAACAGCTTCTCTGCTTGTGGGGAGCTCGGAAACGGCGTTTGACGCTGTTCCAAGCCTGCCTGCAAGCGAACCGGCGGAGAGTGCACTAGACGCGGCCAAACGGCGTTTTCCCGCTTCCCAGGCTAGGAGAAGCGTTTTCCGTGCTGCAAACAGCTTCTCTGCTTGTGGGGAGCTCGGAAATAGCGTTTGACCCTGTTCCAAGCCTGCCTGCAAGCGAACCGGCGGAGAGTGCACTAGACGCGGCCAAACGGCGTTTTCCCTCGCTTCCCAGGCGAGGAGAAGCGTTTTCCGTGCTGCAAACAGGCTTCTCTGCTTGTGGGGAGCTCGGAAACGGCGTTTGACGCTGTTCCAAGCCTGCCTGCAAGCGAACCGGCGGAGAGTGCACTAGACGCGGCCAAACGGCGTTTTCCTCGCTTCCCAGGCTAGGAGAAGCGTTTTCCGTGCTGCAAACAGCTTCTCTGCTTGTGGGGAGCTCGGAAACGGCGTTTGACGCTGTTCCAAGCCTGCCTGCAAGCGAACCGGCGGAGAGTGCACTAGACGCGGCCAAACGGCCTTTTCCTCGCTTCCCAGGCTAGGAGAAGCGTTTTCCCGTGCGGCAAACAGCTTCTCTGCTTGTGGGGAGCTCGGAAACGGCGTTTGACGCTGTTCCAAGCCTGCCTGCAAGCGAACCGGCGGAGAGTGCACTAGACGCGGCCAAACGGCGTTTTCTCGCTTCCCAGGCTAGGAGAAGCGTTTTCCGTGCTGCAAACAGCTTCTCTGCATGTGGGGAGCTCGGAAACGGCGTTTGACGCTGTTCCAAGCCTGCCTGCAAGCGAACCGGCGGAGAGTGCACTAGACGCGGCCAAACGGCGTTTTCTCGCTTCCCAGGCTAGGAGAAGCGTTTTCCGTGCTGCAAACAGCTTCTCTGCTTGTGGGGAGCTCGGAAACGGCGTTTGACGCTGTTCCAAGCCTGCCTGCAAGCGAACCGGCGGAGAGTGCACTAGACGCGGCCCAAACGGCGTTTTCTCTCGCTTCCCAGGCTAGGAGAAGCGTTTTCCGTGCTGCAAACAGCTTCTCTGCTTGTGGGGAGCTCGGAAACGGCGTTTGACGCTGTTCCAAGCCTGCCTGCAAGCGAACCGGCGGAGAGTGCACTAGACGCGGGCCAAACGGCGTTTTCTCGCTTCCCAGGCGAGGAGAAGCGTTTTCCGTGCGGCAAACAGCTTCTCTGCTTGTGGGGAGCTCGGAAACGGCGTTTGACGCTGTTCCAAGCCTGCCTGCAAGCGAACCGGCGGAGAGTGCACTAGACGCGGCCAAACGGCGTTTTCCCTCGCTTCCCAGGCTAGGAGAAGCGTTTTCCGTGCTGCAAACAGCTTCTCTGCTTGTGGGGAGCTCGGAAACGGCGTTTGACGCTGTTCCAAGCCTGCCTGCAAGCGAACCGGCGGAGAGTGCACTAGACGCGGCCAAACGGCGTTTTCCTCGCTTCCCAGGCGAGGAGAAGCGTTTTCCGTGCTGCAAAACAGCTTCTCTGCTTGTGGGGAGCTCGGAAACGGCGTTTGACGCTGTTCCAAGCCTGCCTGCAAGCGAACCGGCGGAGAGTGCACTAGACGCGGCCAAACGGCGTTTTCCTCGCTTCCCAGGCGAGGAGAAGCGTTTTCCGTGCTGCAAACAGCTTCTCTGCTTGTGGGGAGCTCGGAAACGGCGTTTGACGCTGTTCCAAGCCTGCCTGCAAGCGAACCGGCGGAGAGTGCACTAGACGCGGCCAAACGGCGTTTTCTCGCTTCCCAGGCTAGGAGAAGCGTTTTCCGTGCTGCAAACAGCTTCTCTGCTTGTGGGGAGCTCGGAAACGGCGTTTGACGCTGTTCCAAGCCTGCCTGCAAGCGAACCGGCGGAGAGTGCACTAGACGCGGCCAAACGGCGTTTTCCTCGCTTCCCAGGCTAGGAGAAGCGTTTTCCGTGCGGCAAACAGCTTCTCTGCTTGTGGGGAGCTCGGAAACGGCGTTTGACGCTGTTCCAAGCCTGCCTGCAAGCGAACCGGCGGAGAGTGCACTAGACGCGGCCAAACGGCGTTTTCTCGCTTCCCAGGCTAGGAGAAGCGTTTTCCGTGCTGCAAACAGCTTCTCTGCTTGTGGGGAGCTCGGAAACGGCGTTTGACGCTGTTCCAAGCCTGCCTGCAAGCGAACCGGCGGAGATTGCACTAGACGCGGCCAAACGGCGTTTTCTCGCTTCCCAGGCTAGGAGAAGCGTTTTCCGTGCTGCAAACAGCTTCTCTGCTTGTGGGGAGCTCGGAAACGGCGTTTGACGCTGTTCCAAGCCTGCCTGCAAGCGAACCGGCGGAGAGTGCACTAGACGCGGCCAAACGGCCTTTTCTCGCTTCCCAGGCTAGGAGAAGCGTTTTCCGTGCGGCAAACAGCTTCTCTGCTTGTGGGGAGCTCGGAAACGGCGTTTGACGCTGTTCCAAGCCTGCCTGCAAGCGAACCGGCGGAGAGTGCACTAGACGCGGCCAAACGGCGTTTTCTCGCTTCCCAGGCTAGGAGAAGCGTTTTCCGTGCGGCAAACAGCTTCTCTGCTTGTGGGGAGCTCGGAAACGGCGTTTGACGCTGTTCCAAGCCTGCCTGCAAGCGAACCGGCGGAGAGTGCACTAGACGCGGCCAAACGGCGTTTTCTCGCTTCCCAGGCTAGGAGAAGCGTTTTCCGTGCGGCAAACAGCTTCTCTGCTTGTGGGGAGCTCGGAAACGGCGTTTGACGCTGTTCCAAGCCTGCCTGCAAGCGAACCGGCGGAGAGTGCACTAGACGCGGCCAAACGGCGTTTTCTCGCTTCCCAGGCGAGGAGAAGCGTTTTCCGTGCTGCAAACAGCTTCTCTGCTTGTGGGGAGCTCGGAAACGGCGTTTGACGCTGTTCCAAGCCTGCCTGCAAGCGAACCGGCGGAGAGTGCACTAGACGCGGCCAAACGGCGTTTTCTCGCTTCCCAGGCGAGGAGAAGCGTTTTCCGTGCTGCAAACAGCTTCTCTGCTTGTGGGGAGCTCGGAAACGGCGTTTGACGCTGTTCCAAGCCTGCCTGCAAGCGAACCGGCGGAGAGTGCACTAGACGCGGCCAAACGGCGTTTTCTCGCTTCCCAGGCTAGGAGAAGCGTTTTCCGTGCTGCAAACAGCTTCTCTGCTTGTGGGGAGCTCGGAAACGGCGTTTGACGCTGTTCCAAGCCTGCCTGCAAGCGAACCGGCGGAGAGTGCACTAGACGCGGCCAAACGGCGTTTTCTCGCTTCCCAGGCTAGGAGAAGCGTTTTCCGTGCTGCAAACAGCTTCTCTGCTTGTGGGGAGCTCGGAAACGGCGTTTGACGCTGTTCCAAGCCTGCCTGCAAGCGAACCGGCGGAGAGTGCACTAGACGCGGCCAAACGGCGTTTTCCTCGCTTCCCAGGCTAGGAGAAGCGTTTTCCGTGCTGCAAACAGCTTCTCTGCTTGTGGGGAGCTCGGAAACGGCGTTTGACGCTGTTCCAAGCCTGCCTGCAAGCGAACCGGCGGAGAGTGCACTAGACGCGGCCAAACGGCGTTTTCTCGCTTCCCAGGCTAGGAGAAGCGTTTTCCGTGCTGCAAACAGCTTCTCTGCTTGTGGGGAGCTCGGAAACGGCGTTTGACGCTGTTCCAAGCCTGCCTGCAAGCGAACCGGCGGAGAGTGCACTAGACGCGGCCAAACGGCGTTTTCTCGCTTCCCAGGCTAGGAGAAGCGTTTTCCGTGCTGCAAACAGCTTCTCTGCTTGTGGGGAGCTCGGAAACGGCGTTTGACGCTGTTCCAAGCCTGCCTGCAAGCGAACCGGCGGAGAGTGCACTAGACGCGGCCAAACGGCGTTTTCCCGCTTCCCAGGCTAGGAGAAGCGTTTTCCGTGCTGCAAACAGCTTCTCTGCTTGTGGGGAGCTCGGAAATAGCGTTTGACCCTGTTCCAAGCCTGCCTGCAAGCGAACCGGCGGAGAGTGCACTAGACGCGGCCAAACGGCGTTTTCTCGCTTCCCAGGCTAGGAGAAGCGTTTTCCGTGCTGCAAACAGCTTCTCTGCTTGTGGGGAGCTCGGAAACGGCGTTTGACGATGTTCCAAGCCTGCCTGCAAGCGAACCGGCGGAGAGTGCACTAGACGCGGCCAAACGGCGTTTTCTCGCTTCCCAGGCGAGGAGAAGCGTTTTCCGTGCTGCAAACAGCTTCTCTGCTTGTGGGGAGCTCGGAAACGGCGTTTGACGCTGTTCCAAGCCTGCCTGCAAGCGAACCGGCGGAGAGTGCACTAGACGCGGCCAAACGGCGTTTTCTCGCTTCCCAGGCTAGGAGAAGCGTTTTCCGTGCTGCAAACAGCTTCTCTGCTTGTGGGGAGCTCGGAAACGGCGTTTGACGCTGTTCCAAGCCTGCCTGCAAGCGAACCGGCGGAGAGTGCACTAGACGCGGCCAAACGGCGTTTTCTCGCTTCCCAGGCTAGGAGAAGCGTTTTCCGTACTGCAAACAGCTTCTCTGCTTGTGGGGAGCTCGGAAACGGCGTTTGACGCTGTTCCAAGCCTGCCTGCAAGCGAACCGGCGGAGAGTGCACTAGACGCGGCCAAACGGCGTTTTCTCGCTTCCCAGGCGAGGAGAAGCGTTTTCCGTGCGGCAAACAGCTTCTCTGCTTGTGGGGAGCTCGGAAACGGCGTTTGACGCTGTTCCAAGCCTGCCTGCAAGCGAACCGGCGGAGAGTGCACTAGACGCGGCCAAACGGCGTTTTCTCGCTTCCCAGGCTAGGAGAAGCGTTTTCCGTGCTGCAAACAGCTTCTCTGCTTGTGGGGAGCTCGGAAACGGCGTTTGACGCTGTTCCAAGCCTGCCTGCAAGCGAACCGGCGGAGAGTGCACTAGACGCGGCCAAACGGCGTTTTCTCGCTTCCCAGGCTAGGAGAAGCGTTTTCCGTGCTGCAAACAGCTTCTCTGCTTGTGGGGAGCTCGGAAACGGCGTTTGACGCTGTTCCAAGCCTGCCTGCAAGCGAACCGGCGGAGAGTGCACTAGACGCGGCCAAACGGCGTTTTCTCGCTTCCCAGGCTAGGAGAAGCGTTTTCCGTGCTGCAAACAGCTTCTCTGCTTGTGGGGAGCTCGGAAACGGCGTTTGACGCTGTTCCAAGCCTGCCTGCAAGCGAACCGGCGGAGAGTGCACTAGACGCGGCCAAACGGCGTTTTCTCGCTTCCCAGGCTAGGAGAAGCGTTTTCCGTGCTGCAAACAGCTTCTCTGCTTGTGGGGAGCTCGGAAACGGCGTTTGACGCTGTTCCAAGCCTGCCTGCAAGCGAACCGGCGGAGAGTGCACTAGACGCGGCCAAACGGCGTTTTCTCGCTTCCCAGGCTAGGAGAAGCGTTTTCCGTGCTGCAAACAGCTTCTCTGCTTGTGGGGAGCTCGGAAACGGCGTTTGACGCTGTTCCAAGCCTGCCTGCAAGCGAACCGGCGGAGAGTGCACTAGACGCGGCCAAACGGCCTTTTCTCGCTTCCCAGGCTAGGAGAAGCGTTTTCCGTGCTGCAAACAGCTTCTCTGCTTGTGGGGAGCTCGGAAACGGCGTTTGACGCTGTTCCAAGCCTGCCTGCAAGCGAACCGGCGGAGAGTGCACTAGACGCGGCCAAACGGCGTTTTCTCGCTTCCCAGGCTAGGAGAAGCGTTTTCCGTGCTGCAAACAGCTTCTCTGCTTGTGGGGAGCTCGGAAACGGCGTTTGACGCTGTTCCAAGCCTGCCTGCAAGCGAACCGGCGGAGAGTGCACTAGACGCGGCCAAACGGCCTTTTCTCGCTTCCCAGGCTAGGAGAAGCGTTTTCCGTGCGGCAAACAGCTTCTCTGCTTGTGGGGAGCTCGGAAACGGCGTTTGACGCTGTTCCAAGCCTGCCTGCAAGCGAACCGGCGGAGAGTGCACTAGACGCGGCCAAACGGCGTTTTCTCGCTTCCCAGGCTAGGAGAAGCGTTTTCCGTGCTGCAAACAGCTTCTCTGCATGTGGGGAGCTCGGAAACGGCGTTTGACGCTGTTCCAAGCCTGCCTGCAAGCGAACCGGCGGAGAGTGCACTAGACGCGGCCAAACGGCGTTTTCTCGCTTCCCAGGCTAGGAGAAGCGTTTTCCGTGCTGCAAACAGCTTCTCTGCTTGTGGGGAGCTCGGAAACGGCGTTTGACGCTGTTCCAAGCCTGCCTGCAAGCGAACCGGCGGAGAGTGCACTAGACGCGGCCAAACGGCGTTTTCTCGCTTCCCAGGCTAGGAGAAGCGTTTTCCGTGCTGCAAACAGCTTCTCTGCTTGTGGGGAGCTCGGAAACGGCGTTTGACGCTGTTCCAAGCCTGCCTGCAAGCGAACCGGCGGAGAGTGCACTAGACGCGGCCAAACGGCGTTTTCTCGCTTCCCAGGCGAGGAGAAGCGTTTTCCGTGCGGCAAACAGCTTCTCTGCTTGTGGGGAGCTCGGAAACGGCGTTTGACGCTGTTCCAAGCCTGCCTGCAAGCGAACCGGCGGAGAGTGCACTAGACGCGGCCAAACGGCGTTTTCTCGCTTCCCAGGCTAGGAGAAGCGTTTTCCGTGCTGCAAACAGCTTCTCTGCTTGTGGGGAGCTCGGAAACGGCGTTTGACGCTGTTCCAAGCCTGCCTGCAAGCGAACCGGCGGAGAGTGCACTAGACGCGGCCAAACGGCGTTTTCTCGCTTCCCAGGCTAGGAGAAGCGTTTTCCGTGCTGCAAACAGCTTCTCTGCTTGTGGGGAGCTCGGAAACGGCGTTTGACGCTGTTCCAAGCCTGCCTGCAAGCGAACCGGCGGAGAGTGCACTAGACGCGGCCAAACGGCGTTTTCTCGCTTCCCAGGCTAGGAGAAGCGTTTTCCGTGCTGCAAACAGCTTCTCTGCTTGTGGGGAGCTCGGAAACGGCGTTTGACGCTGTTCCAAGCCTGCCTGCAAGCGAACCGGCGGAGATTGCACTAGACGCGGCCAAACGGCGTTTTCTCGCTTCCCAAGCTAGGAGAAGCGTTTTCCGTGCTGCAAACAGCTTCTCTGCTTGTGGGGAGCTCGGAAACAGCGTTTGACGCTGTTCCGAGCCTGCCTGCAAGCGAACCGGCGGAGAGTGCACTAGACGCGGCCAAACGGCGTTTTCTCGCTTCCCAGGCTAGGAGAAGCGTTTTCCGTGCGGCAAACAGCTTCTCTGCTTGTGGGGAGCTCGGAAACGGCGTTTGACGCTGTTCCAAGCCTGCCTGCAAGCGAACCGGCGGAGAGTGCACTAGACGCGGCCAAACGGCATTTTCTCGCTTCCCAGGCTAGGAGAAGCGTTTTCCGTGCGGCAAACAGCTTCTCTGCTTGTGGGGAGCTCGGAAACAGCGTTTTACGCTGTTCCAAGCCTGCCTGCAAGCGAACCGGCGGAGAGTGCACTAGACGCGGCCAAACGGCGTTTTCTCGCTTCCCAGGCTAGGGAAAACCAAAGTTTTCTCCTTCCGGCCAGTTTGTAATTATCTCCAAAATCCCAGGGCGATTTGCGTTTCCAATACGGGCACGCTGTGTGATGCGGGCAGTCCATTTGCTCCATGTGGCATCGGTGGCATGGTGCGTGGAGGGAGCCTTTCCTTTAAACATCCACCCCAGCACTGGTAGTCGGGGTGCCAAGAGGAGTTGTGCTTCTGTGCCAATCAGTTCTGAGGCGGCTTGAACTCCTTCATAGGCGGCCAAGATCTCCTTCTCTGTGGGAGTGTAGTTGGCTTCAGATCCTCTGTAACTTCGACTCCAGAATCCCAGTGGTCGGCCTCGGGTCTCCCCTGGCACCTTCTGCCAAAGGCTCCAGGACAAACTGTTGTTCCCGGCTGCAGAATAAAGCACATTCTTCACATCTGGTCCCGTCCTGACTGGGCCAAGGGCTACTGCATGAGCAATCTCCTGCTTGATCTGGGCAAAGGCTTGTTGCTGTTCAGGGCCCCAGTGCAAATTGTTCTTCTTGCGGGTAACCAGGTAGAGAGGGCTCACGATCTGACTGTACTCAGGAATGTGCATCCTCCAAAAACCTATGGCTCCTAGGAAAGCTTGTGTTTCCTTTTTGCTGGTCGGTGGAGACATTGCTGTGATCTTATCAATGACCTCAGTGGGGATCTGCCGCCGTCCATCTTGCCACTTTACTCCCAGGAACTGGATCTCTCTGGCAGGTCCCTTGACTTTGCTCTTCTTGATGGCAAACCCGGCTTTCAGCAAAATCTGGATGATCCTCTCCCCTTTCTCGAACACTTCAGCTGCAGTCTTTCCCCACACAATGATGTCATCAATGTACTGTAGATGTTCCGGAGCCTCACCTTTCTCCAGTGCAGCCTGGATCAGCCCATGGCAGATGGTGGGGCTGTGTTTCCACCCCTGGGGCAGCCGGTTCCAGGTGTACTGCACGCCCCTCCAGGTGAAAGCAAACTGAGGCCTGCATTCTGCAGCCAGAGGAATGGAGAAAAATGCATTGGCAATGTCAATAGTGGCATACCACCTCGCTGCCTTGGACTCCAGCTCGTACTGAAGTTCCAGCATGTCCGGCACAGCAGCGCTCAGCGGTGGAGTCACTTCATTCAATGCACGATAGTCCACAGTCAGTCTCCATTCTCCATCAGACTTGCGCACAGGCCAGATGGGGCTGTTGAAGGGTGAGTGGGTTTTGCTGACCACCCCTTGGCTCTCCAGCTCACGGATCATCTTGTGGATGGGGATCACGGCGTCCCGATTTGTCCGATACTGCCGACGGTGCACTGTCGAGGTGGCAACAGGTACTTGTTGTTCTTCTACCTTCAGGAGTCCCACTGCAGATGGGTTCTCTGATAGTCCCGGCAAGGTGTTCAACTGCTTAATGTTCTCTGTCTCCACAGCAGCTATTCCAAAAGCCCATCTGAGTCCTTTAGGGTCTTTATAATATCCATTCCTGAGGAAGTCTATGCCCAGAATACATGGAGCCTCTGGGCCGGTCACAATCGGAAGTTTCTGCCACTCCTTCCCGGTCAGGCTCACCTCGGCTTCAACCAGAGTCAGTTCCTGTGATCCCCCCGTCACCCCGGCAATGGAAATCGGTTCTGCCCCCACATGTCCTGATGGCATTAGAGTACACTGCGACCCAGTATCTACTAAAGCTTCATATTTTTGTGGCTCTGATGTGCCAGGCCATCGAATCCACACAGTCCAAAAAACCCGATTTTCCCGTGCCTCTTCCTGGCTAGAGGCAGGGCCCCTCTAGCACTGGTTATTATTCCCTTCTTGGACATACATGGTAGAGGTTCCTTCGAGGGAATCTGACACAGCATTCCCACCTCCGTAATACCTGGCAGCTTGCTCATGGGAGGCTGAGGCTACCTTCATTCTAGTGGAACTCCCTCTGTTAGCGTTTCTCTCCTTGAGCTCACGTACCCGTGCTGCCAGGACAGAAGTAGGTTTCCCATGCCACGCTCCCATGTCCTCCCCATGGTCCCGCAGATAAAACCACAGGTCAGCTCGAGGGGTGTACCCTCT
Organism: Chamaea fasciata; assembly: GCF_029207755.1. NCBI lineage: Eukaryota > Metazoa > Chordata > Aves > Passeriformes > Sylviidae > Chamaea > Chamaea fasciata. The sequence continues at coordinate 4,955,490 of NW_027094114.1, read as the reverse complement.
CTCTCTCGCTGGGGGATGTTGGGCTCTGATTCTGGGGCCTGTGACTCGCACCGGTGCTACATGGGAACTGTTCCTTCTCATCTCCTCTCTCATTTCCCTCATCTCCTCTTTGAGTTCCTTCACCACCGCAGAGACATGAGCCTGCATTGGACCACTGATCATACTTTCATAATTTCTGAGCTTGTTGGCAACAGAACCCACTGTCTCTCGGTTATCCTCGGCATTAATTGTTGCGATGAATGTGGCGTATTGGGATGGTCCATGAGTTGCCAGATTCCACAACATGTGCCCTGTGCATTTAACCTTGTCGGGGTCATTATCATGCTGTCCGGTCCTCCCAAAAAGTACTTCCAATACTGCCACTTCTCTCAACTGTTGGATTCCTTCCTCAAGGGTCTTCCATCGCATTCTATAGTTGTGCTCTTGCATACTGTCTCTGTGGACAAATCTCTCTCTCACACTCATTAGAAGTCGTTCCCAAAGGGGAAGGGGCCTTTGCTCTCTTACAAATACCTGATTTATACCTGAGTCCTGGGTCAAGGGTCCCAAATTCCTTGCTTCAGCACTATCCAGTTGCACACCTGTACCCATAAGGTCCCAGACTCGAAGTAGCCAGGCTGTATAAGCCTCACGTCCTCGTCGTGCAATATCTTTTTGCAGATTACGTAGACTTTCATATGTCAGGGACTCAGTGATGATCTCAACCTGTGGCTCTTCTGTGGACTGTGAGGACCCTCCTTTCTTACCCTTAATATCAGGATCTGACGATTTCACTTTACACTTCCTTGTTTTCACAGGGGCGACTGCTGCTGGCTGTGGCTGCCCTTGTGGTTCAGCTGGAACCTGGACAGTTGTAACATCTGTGGGTTCCACTGCTGCACCATCAGTCTCTGCCTTCTCGGGGCAGGGGGAGGGTTTTTTCATGAGCTGGGGAAATGTACTCCCTCAGCATCTGGCCCATCTCATGTATCTCTTTTACCAGAGCCTCAACCCAATCCGGGTGGGTCCTTTCTGAGGCAGGCTGTGGGGCAGAGTCAGGCTCTGGGGTATCATCCCTATTCTGTGGGCTAGGTATCAGGGTGGTTATCCAGGTCAATCTTCCCTTATCTCTGAATGCTAAACAGAATACGCATATTAGCAGCACCAGCCATTGTATGATATCATTAGCATTCAGAGAGGATTTAAACCCTTCAAAAACTGGTGGGGCAGACCCAAAGAGATGGGTAAAGGGTTGGGAAAAAGAAACTTCCCCGGTGTCATTTCCTCACAGTAGGTACCATTGTTAAAGTAACTCCAAAAACACACAGTTAGTGTACGATAGCCCTGAATCCATGTGCCTGCCTTCCAGAGGAAATTAAAAATCCATGAGTTCTTCACCTTATTAAGCCATAAAATAAACTGGATGACAGTCACAGTAGCCTTAGTTATAGGGCCCATGTTTAGATAAGGGCCTGCAAATGGAAGGAATACAGCCACAACCACATGCCACCCAAACCAGGCTAAGTTAGACCACATGATGCAGCCTAATGAGGTTTTTATATCCAACGCACACAAAAGAAAGTACTAGGTTAGTTAAGAACTGCTATTTCTCTTCCCTTTTCTTTTCTCAGGGCCCTCAAGCCCCACACTTGGGCGCCAAAATCTGTCTTGGTTTAGGAAGACAGGTATCTGCTAGGTAAAATTACAATCAGAGGCTCTTTGGCAAAGATTTGGGAAATAGGAATAGCAGTTCTTTACTAGTATGTAATACAAAGCAAACAAACACAAAAAAAAAAAACTCCCCCCCACCAAACAACTACAGCATTAATGACAAACGACAACAGTACCAAGAACCTTGAGGGCTTTGTTTCACAAAACCCAGGGCAGTTTGGTTTCGGTGTCCCTGCAGGATCCTCAGAGCACCAAGCTGGAACAGTGGAAAAGTCCCGGGCTGGTAGCTGGGATGGCAGGGTGTCCCGGCAGGCAGGGGCAGGATGTCCCGGCAGCGCAGGGGGTGCAGGGTCACGCTGCAGCAAGAGGAGCAGCGCCGAAGAAGCTCGAAGGCGAGGCAGAAAGCGCCCAGCTTCTCCTCGGCGTGCTTTGCGGCGGCTGAGATCCTCGAGGAGCGGCCGACACGCGTCTCCCGAACGCCGGAAGCAGAAAAGCACGCAGCTGCCTCAAGCTGTGTCTTTTACCTGCGTTATCTCCCCCTTCCACCTTTTGTCCATCTCTTTGTTTCAGCCAAGCACTCTCAAGTATCCAACACCCAGTCCCCTTGGCAACCCGTGGGGAAAAAATTCCCCAGAGAAAGAAGGAACAAACCCAACCCCCAACATTGGCCATGGCTGCTGGGCCTGGGCCTGAGCCATGAGGAGGAGACAAGTGACCCTTGCAAGCCTGGGGCCTCATTGCCTCCTTGTCCCTGCTCAGCAGCCTGGCAGGGGCCGCCCCATGGTGCTGCCCTGGGCATTGCACATCCCCACATCCCAGTGGGCCGGGAAGAGCCCTGAGCACTGAGGGAATGTGGTGGTTTAGCATGAATGTGAAAGATTTTTTTTTTTTTTTAGAAGGAATAGTATGGATTGACAGCTTGGTTGACAAATAAGAGTGTTGTACATGTCTCTTGGGACCCAGTCTTGAATCAAAGGTACCAAGTGACTCAGTCGTCTTTCTATTTCTGGCTGGCAAGGAGTTAAGACCACTTCATAAGTCAGAGGTTCAGGCTAGGCCTCCCCAGAGCCAGGCCCGGCAAGGCCTTGGGAGGCCACTGCCTGTAGGAGAGCTGCCTGGGCCGGCACTGTCCCCTTTTTCTTCCAGCTCCTCTGATGGGGAGAGGAGGAGGATTGCAGATCGGCAGTGCTGGCCCTGTGCCAGGGGCCGCGGTGGCCGGTGGCCGTGCTCTGGGCTTGACTGCCGGAACCTCTTGTCGCACAAAATCACAGAATGTGTAGGCTGGAAGAGACCTTCAAGGTCATCGAGTCCAACCCAGCATAACAACTAGATCATGGCATCAAGTGCCACATCCAGTCTCTTTCTCAACACATCCAGGGATGGTGATGCCACCACCTCCCTGGGCAGACTATTCCACTTTTTAATCACTCGTTCACTGAAAAACTTCTTCCTAATTTCCAACCTGGATTTCCCTTGATGCAGCTTAAGACTGTGTCCTCTCGTTCTGTCAGTGGCTGCCTGGAGAAATAGACCAACCCCCCTGACTAAAAACACCTTTCAGGGAGTTGTAGAGTGGGATAGGGTCACCTCTGAGTCTCCTTTTCTCCAGGCTAAACAAGCCCAGCTCCCTCAGTCGTTCCTCACAGGAGTTGTGTTCCAAGCCCCTCACCAGCCTTGTTGCCTCCTCTGGACACGTTCAAGCATCTCAATGTCCTTCCTAAACTGAGGGCCCAGAACTGGACACAGCACTCGAGGTGTGGCCTCAGCAGTGCTGAGTACAGGGGAAGAATGACTTCCCTGCTCCTGCTGGCCACACAATCCTGATCCAGGCCAGGTGCCATTGGCCTTCTTGGCCACCTGGGCACACTGCTGGCTCCTGTTCAGCTGACTGCTGACTAGAACCCCCAGGACCCTTTCTGCCGCCTGGGCACTGTCCAGCCATGCCGTGCCCAGCCTATAATGCTGCAGGGGGTTACTGTGGCCAAAATGCAGGAATCGACACTTGGACTCATTAAACTTCATTTTGTTAGACTCTGCCCACCCATCCAACTGTTCCAGGTCTCTCTGCAGAGCCATCCTATCTTCCAAGCGGTCGACACACACTCCCAGCTTAGTGTCGTCCACAAATTTACTAATGAAATATTCGATACCCTCATCAATGGCATCAATACAAACATTGAACAGAGCTGGCCCCAGCACAGACCCCTGAGGAACACCCCTGGTGACTGGCTGCCAGCTGGATGCAGCACCCTTCCCCACCACTCTCTGGGCCCGGCCATGCAGCCAGTTGTTAACCCAGCAAAGAGTGCTCCTGTCCAAGCCGTGGGCTGCCAGCTTTTCCAGGAGCGTGCTGTGGGAGACAGTGTCTAAGGCCTTGCTGAAGTCCCAACAGAAAACATCCACAGCCTTTCCCACATCCACCAGGCGGGTCGCCTGGTCATAAAAGGAGATCAGGTTGCTCAAACATGACTTACCTATCCTAAACCCGTGCTGGCTGATGGAGGAGAGAATTTTGAAAATTCTTCTCTGGAGCTCCAGGGAGCTAATCCAAGTTTGAGTTGCTTTAGATCAGACCAGGGCTGGAGGAGGGTCATCCATCAGTGTTCTTGAGCATGATTCTTCTCCATGCTCCCCCTGCTATCACTTTCAGCCTTGAAGTTCTGGGAGTAAGCTGGAGAAGGAGAAAAAAAAAAAAAAAGACTTTAGGCAAAGACATTAACCTTTTTCCTTCCTTCATAGAAGACAGAGTGATTTGAAATGTAAGGAGAGAGTATGAGACAAAAGTTAGCAAAAGAACTGATAAAGACTATTGGAAGAAGTGGATATTTCTGACCAGACTTCTCTGGATGTGAATTACAGAAAAAAAGATTATTATAATGCTGTTTGGGAGAACGCAAGCTCTAGTCAAACAGTTGTATGTACTGATATGAATGAGATTTAATTTAAGATTTTGAATAGAAAATATACCCGGCTCCTGGGAAAAAATAAGGAAGTCTCAGCCTTTGAGACAAAGATGCTTCTAGAAAGGAAGTAATTTTGAAGTTCTGGCTCCTAGGCATAAAAGGAGGTCTCTATTTCTTTTGAGGTAGTGATGATTTTAGAGAAAGAAGAAGAGAATCCTTGCTTTATACTAGAAAAGCATTCTTAAAATGGTACCCCAAACATGCAGAGGCCCATAAGCAGCTTGGGAAACTGTTATATGGGTGGGACTGCACAGAATCTGCAAAAATTCCGTGTGGTTGCAGATTTGTGACCATGAGAACCACCAGACCTTTTCCTGTGGCATGTATCTCCATAAACTCTAGAGAGGCTCCTCTCCCAAGGTGGTGCAGGATTGTGTTTAAATAGTTGCAACTGGCTAAAAATCATAGTTTTCTCTCTGTTGAGTGGGAAAGTGAACGGTTTGTGGTAAGTGGAAAGATGTTTGAATGTCTCATTTTTCCTTTTTCTCTTCTCTTAGTGTATGCTAATAAAATCTATTTGTTTTTACTTTTAGGCTGAGCCTGTTTCAGCGCTTTCTCCCAAAATCTTATCTCCCAGCTAGTAAACAAAATTCAGCAAACATAAAACCACCACAGGAAGGGACAGCATCTGCCTTGACAGGGGCTGGAGCTCAGGCCTTGGCCTTTTGCATTCCTGAAACACATGCAGGTTTGCTCAGCATCAGAGACACCTTTGCCTTGTTTGTCCCCACCTGTCATCAGTGCCTGCGGTGTTCTGCTCTAACTGGAACCTGGGGACACTTTCTCAGGTGTGTCCCTCAATGGGACCCATTTAAAACTTCAAGAAACTTTGGCGTTTTTAATCTGACTTTGAGTCCTTGAGAAGTTTTTTGAACACTCTCTCAGGGACTGAGTCTGATGTAAACAACAGCAAATCCCCAAGAGGCTCATTTAACATCCTTGTGCTGTGTCTGTGCTGCTGAGCTGGGCTGGGCTCCTGACACAGAGGCACCTCCTGGCAACCAAGATGAGCTTCAAAAAGGCATTTCTCCATCAAAGTGGCTCCTGTGCACAGCCCAGCAGGGCTGGGGCACTGCTTGCAGCCACCCTGGGCACAGCACACAGGCACAGAGAGCTTCAATCACTCAGGGCTGGGAAGATGCTGAGGACTGACTGGGCGAGAACCATTTCCAGCCCTTGACACTGGAAGCCTCTGGCTGCAGGACAATGCAGCTGCAGCTCCTGCAATGATCTCCTAAAGCAGGAACATCCCATTATGGATTCTGTAAGTACAACTCAGACTATCTCTGCTGTAAGCATGTGGACATGCTCAGGGCTTCTGCTCACTCCAGGAATATTTCCAGGACAATAATTTTTATAAAGATAAAATTTACTCAGTCATTGTTTTCAGTTTCTTACTCCTGGTGAACGGGGGGGATAAATAATAAACAACTTCATGTTTAAAAGTCCCTAAGGCATCTGAACTATACCTCCAGTGCTATTCATGGGTTCCCAAAAGTGCTTTCATCCACTCCTTTGCCCATGGACAGCACCAGCATCGCCTTCACTGGAGCCATCAGGCTTAGTCTGACCTGTCCTTTCTCCAAGCTCCAAACAGAACCTGCCCCCAGCCAGTGCCCTGCAAACAGGCAGGTTTCTGTAGGGCCAAGGAGAGTGCACAGAGATTTGGGGTCTGTGAGTGCTGGCAGGGAGAGATCAGGAACAGGGAAATACCTCCAGGAGAAAAATCTCCAGGAAGCAGGGAGAAGATCAGGCAATGAGAGAAAACAAAACCAAGAAATGCTGTGGCAGGGAGAGATCTCCAGAGGATCCTTTCCAGTGCAGCCCCTCCCTCGGAACAAGCCCCCTCCCTCTTGTCCCCCAGGCAAGCCTCTGCCCTCAGGGCTGGGGGTCCAAGGCATGAAGCCCCTTCTGTGCAGGCAGAGCTGCAGCAGAGCCGTGGGGCAGCTCTGCAGCCCCGGGCCCAGTTCCCTTTGCAGAGCACAGGGCTGGGAGCAGCTGCCTGGCACTGGGGGGCTCTGGGAGGGGGCACAGCAGGCTCAGGGTGACCCTGTCCCCAGTGCCTGGCTGTGGGCAATGCTGTCAGTGCAGCCAGGGAAGGAGCTCCATCTCATTGAATCCAGTGCCATCATTAGGACACTTGAAAGTCTCCCTGAGATTTCCTTCCAAGCTTCCAGCTTCCCTCCACAATGCAAACCTGCCCTGTAGCATCTTTGTGTTATATGAAAGCCCCACGGGGAGACACACAAGTTCTGTGATGGAGAAAATGCTGTTGGATTGGTGGAATGAGTCCCGTGTGTCCTTGGGTACAAATGTGGGGCTGAGCCCTTGAGAAGAGGATGGACATTGGGTGGACTGTGGTGGATCCATCAGCTCTCAGCAGTGTCAGGATGGTTTTTAAAGGAAACATGGGAGGGTGATCATCCTGTGTAGGGGACAGGTGAAAGCCCAGAGAATCCTGGAACAGGACAAGGTTACAGACCTCCTCCCCTCATTCTCCATGCACCACCTTGCCTCAGAGAACTTGCTCTGTTCTCCCTGAGCGCAGCAGCAGAAATGCTGAGAGTTTTTGACATCAAAAATAGTCAAGTGGAGATGAAGAAATGCTGTTGAAAAAACTCTAGAACATTTAAACAGACTTTACCATTCCTGGTCACTGGCAGTGGGAGTACAAGCTGACAGAGACTTCTGTATTAACAGGGTTTCAAAGTGGAACACGAGGACAGGTTCCCTGTCCCCCTCTCACGTCAGCACGGCAAGGCTGAATTGCAAAAACCCTGCATGTAATTGCCCTGAACCTGAAGACCCAGTCAGCCAGCACCAACCAGGGCTCCCCAGTTGGAGTTTAAGGAAAATCTGCTAGAAAATCAAAAGGCTGTCAGTGTGATACAGAAGAATGGTCTGTGGGAAAAGGCTTTGATTTTACTGAAAGAACTTTCTCCTAACCTGTCACTGATCTTTTCTCCTTGAACAGGCCCCCAAGGCCAGACACAGCAAATGTCCAAGAGCAGCTCCATCAGCCACTTCCTCCTGCTGGCATTGGCAGACACGCGGCAGCTGCAGCTCCTGCACTTCTGCCTCTTCCTGGGCATCTCCCTGGCTGCCCTCCTGGGCAACGGCCTCGTCATCAGCACCGTAGCCTGCGGCCACCACCTGTACAGCCCCATGTTCTTCTTCCTGCTCATCCTGGCCCTCACCGACCTGGGCTCCATCCTCACCACTGTCCCCAAAGCCATGCACAATTCCCTCTGGGACACCAGGACCATCTCCTATGAAGGATGTGCTGCACAGCTCTTTCTGTTTGTGTTTTTCATTTCAGCAGAGGTTTCCCTCCTGACCATCATGTGCTACGACCGCTACGTGTCCATCTGCAAACCCCTGCACTACGGGACCCTCCTGGACAGCAGAGCTTGTGCCCACATGGCAGCAGCTGCCTGGGCCAGTGCCTTTCTCAATGCTCTGCTGCACACGGCCAATACATTTTCCCTGCCCCTGTGCCAGGGCAATGTCCTGGTCCAGTTCTTCTGTGAAATCCAACAGATCCTCAAGCTCTCCTGCTCACACTCCAAACTCAGGGACCATGGGCTCATTGTGCTAAGTGCTTCTCTATATTTTGGCTGTTTTGTGTTCATTGTTTTCTCGTATGTGCAGATCTTCAGGGCCGTGCTGAGGATTGCCTCGGAGCAGGGACGGCACAAAGCCTTTTCCACCTGCCTCCCCCACCTCGCCGTGCTGTCCCTGTTCTTCAGCACTGGCACATTTGCCTACCTGAAGCCCCCCTTTATCTCTTCCCCATCCCTGGATCTGGCCCTGTTAATTCTGTACTCGGTGGTGCCTCCAGCCCTGAACCGCCTCATCTACAGCCTGAGGAACCAGGAGCTCAAGGCTGCAGTGTGGAAATTGATGACTAGGCAAGTTCAGAAACATTAATCTGCTGCCCAGTTCTTGCAAATCATTTGTAATAAAGGTCATCTTTGATAGATCTTGTTGCTTTGCTTGCAGTTTTTTTTTTTTTAATTTCCTATGATTAATTTTAAATTATGTTCACAAAGCAAGGCCATTTTTGTGCTCTGACTGGTTTTGTTTCACTCCATATTTTCTGTGGTCAAAAGACTGTGTCAATGAGGAGCTGTGCACTCAGTGGCTTTAAACGAACTAAAGGATCTCCCAGAAAAGTTTTCACTGGAGATCCCCTGTTTTGTTCCCTTCCTTTGCAGCTGCAGCAGCAATGTCTGTGTGCAGGGCTGGGGACAGATCAGTGATGGCACAGCAGCTCTGGCCTTCTGGCCACACCATTCCTGATCCAGGCCAGGAGCCATTGGCCTTCTTGGCCACCTGGGCACACTGCTGCCTCATGTCCAGCCTGCTGTCCAGCAGTCCCCTCAAGTCCCTTTCTGCCTGGCCACTGTCCAGCCGCTCTGTCCCCAGCCTGTAGCACTGCAGGAGTTGTTGTGGCCCAAGTGCAGGACCCGGCCCTTGGTCTTGTTAAACCTCCCATTGTGGGATTTGGCCCCTAGAAGCAGCCTGTCCAGGTCCCTGTGCAGAGCCCTCCTACCTTCCAGCAGATCCACACTCACACCCAGCTTGGTGTCAGCTGCAAATTTGCTGATGGTGGACTCAATCCCCTCATCCAGACCATCAATGCAAATATTGAAATCCACGCTGGCTGGGTCTGGTCCCTCGGCCATCCTGTGGGTGCCGTGTGATGGCACTCAAGGTGATCTGTTCCATAACCTTGCTGGGCACCGAGGTCAGGCTGACAGACCTGGGGTTCCCCAGATCCTCCTTCCAGCCCTTCTTGGGGATGGGCTCACATTTGCACCTCCAGTCCTCTGGGACCTCCCTGGGGAGCCAGGACTGATGAGAAATGATGGAGAGCAGCTTGGGGAGCTCATTCACCAGCTCCCTCATCCCCCTAGGAGGGGTCCCATCTGGTCCCAGGGACACCTGTGAGCATCTGAGTGGCTCAGCAGGTCAGCAGCTGCTTCCTCCTGGATTACAGGGGGGCTGTTCTGCTCCCTGTGCCCATCTACCAGCTCAGGAGAACACTTGTCCTGAGGACAATCTGTCTTAATTGTTGGAAACTGAGGCAAAGAAGGGGTTAAATACCTCAGCCTTTTCCTTATCTTTAGTTGCTATATTCCCCTGACCATATCTAATAAAGAATGGATGTTGTCCTGACCTCTCCTTTTCTCATTTTGCCATTAATGTATTTATAAAAACATTTTTATTGTCTATCACCGAAGTGGCCTGGTTAAGCTCAAATTGAGCTTTCACCACTCTAATTTTCTTTGTGCATTGACCTAACAACATCTTTAAACGTTTCCTGAGTGTCCTGCTCATCTGTCCAAAGGGGATGCACTGTCTTTTTCTCCCATGAGTTCCTGAAACGGCCCCATGCCCAGCCAGGCCAGTCATTTTCCTTGCTAGCTCATATTTTGGCACACAGGGACACGCTGTTCCTGCTCCTTCCAGATTTCTTTCTTGAAGTGTGTCCATCCTTCTTGGAATCCTTTGTTTTAAAGGGGTGTTTCTCTTAAAAATATCAGTACCTGATTTGGCACTCCCCAAATCTGCATCCTGATTAGACTGAAGACTGCTCTCTGTCAGGCCAGTGTACAAGTTTTTTTGATGCCCCTCCTTTTTTCACAGACTATTTAAAACTCAATAATTTCATGGTCACTTTGCCCCAAAATGCCTCTGACCACCATTTATCTCCCACCAGCCCTTTTCTGTTTTTGAACAGCAAGAGACAGAGCTTTCCTTGGCAGTGGGAAGAGAAGGAAACCTCCCCAAAGCTTGAAAGGTTCAGCCTGGAGCTGAGCAAAAAGAAAAGTCCCTCCAGGGCAGAATTTTGGTGCAGGAGGTTTCCCAGCGTGAGGCCGGGCCATGGCCTGGCTCTGTGTGCCAGGAGCCGGCAGCGCTGCGTGCAGGGAGCCCAGGGAGGGCACAGAAATGCTGGGCTGAGAAATGCTGGGGGGACAGCGAGATGGGCGTGTGCAGCCATCCAGGGCACAGCAGCAGCACGCACAGGGGGCACAGCCTGCAGGACACATGGCCAAGGGCTGGGCAGGGCTGGCAGGGCCACAGGCACCCAGGCCTTTGTCCCCTGGGCTCTGCCAGCACCTCTGCAGGCCCCACAGAAGGAACTTTCCTTTCAGGGCCTGCACTTTGCTCCTGCCCGGCCCCTCCCTGAGGAGGCTGGCAGGCCTTGCAGCTTTGTCCCATTTGTCCTTGCTGCCCCTCCCATCCCACTGCCCCACAACCAGCCCCGAGCCACCCGGGAGGGACAGGCCCTGCTGTGCCAGGCCTGGGCTCAGGGCTTGGCCTTTCTGCTCCCTCCAACCAGCCCAGGCCTTGCTCAGCATTGCAGTTCCCTGCTCACAGCCTGCGCCTCCCTGCAATCCTGGCCTCAAGGATCTGCTCTCAGCAGTCCCTGGGGAGCCTTTGGCACTCCCTGCCCTCAGTGGGGCCCAGGGAGGCTCCAAGAGACTTGGAGTTTTGCTTCTGCCTCCTTGAGCAGCTTCTTCAACCCTCTCTCCATGCCTAAGCGTCTTGGACTCAGCCCCAAATCCAGTGTGGGGCTCATGAAAATACAGAATACCTTCACGAGCTCTTTCTCTCTCTTCAGTTGTCTTCAAGTCTCCAGGGCTTGTGCAGCAGCTTGGAGTCAGTTTGGAATTCTGTTGAGGGAGATTTCAAAGTGCATCTCATGATTTTGTTGGTTTGTTTTTGTTTTGTTTTTTTTTTTTTTTTTAATCAAGGGCACATTTTTAATATTTCAGTTCATTGAAGAAGTGACAGAAGCATTTCCCAAGTGATCTTAATTCGGAATGTCTCCTTAGGAGGTCTGGGCATGGTGAAGAATGAGCCCCTTGCAGGCTGACCTTGTTTGGAACACCTGCTCCTCACCCCAACCTCACCATATCTAACCTCACCCACCAAAGAACTGACATCACAAAATATATAAAATTTATGTTTTTTAAAAAATAAAATGTAATTATTTTTAAATTATAATTATATTTTCCAGATTTATAATGTTATTACTGTTCTTTACATACCTAATTTTATATTTATATTGAAAAAGGTATACATTTTTAGCAACTAAAGAAATATTGGTCATTTGTTCTAAGTAACACAATTCCCTTCATTAATTCATTGACCTCTACTGGCTATTGATTTGTTCCTTCTTATGCTAATTAGTCCTGTTTTTAGTCCTTCTGTAATCGTATTCATCATTTTCTCAGAGAGGGTAAAAGGGGCTACTTTGGGGTCCATGGAGACGTTTCTGGGGCACATTTGGGGATGTTTTGGAGCTGGGGAAGGAATTTCTCGAGAACTTAAGGGTCTGTAGGACACTTGGGGGAGCCGCGTGGGCCCTTGGCGGGGCACTAAAGGATTCTGTCGGATAATTCGGGGTCCGGGCGGGCACTTGGGGGGCCCTGAGGGGACTCTCTGGGGCGCGGGGGATGATGGGAGTTGTAGGCGCGGGTAGAACACGGTGTAACGGGGCCGCGGAGCATCACGGGAGTTTGAGGCGCAGCTCCAATGGCGGTCGGTGGGGCGCGGGGCATGACGGGAGATGGAATCACGGCTGGAATTGGGCTCTGGGTGCGCCACAGAGCATGCTGGGAGCTGTAGTCCCAGAAGTGCATAAAGCGGAGCAGTGGCGGGTCCGGAAAGGCGCTTGGGGGACACTTTTGTGTCCGAACCGTGACTTGAGGTCCTCGGAGGGAACGTGTACGGTTCGGGAGCACTTGGGGGGAGCTTGGGGAGCTGTAACTGGGCTCTTGAGGCCGCGGGACATGGCAGGAGTTTTAGGTGCAGAACCGTGTTATGAGGGGCTCCGAGGCCAGGGGGGATGATTGGAGATGAATTCCCTGAAGTCGCTCCAACGGGAATCTGTGCGGTTGGAGCATTCAGGGGATCCAGGGATGCTTTGGGGGGGGGGGTGCTAAATGGATGCTGAGGGAACAGTTAGGGATCCTGGAGCGTCTGGGGGACAATTGTTCACTTCAACGTGTTTCTTTGCTCGTGAAACATACGTATTGTATTTAAAACTTAATATTCCATAGGCGTAGGTTCCATAGGCATAGATATCAATAGGTCTAAGTTCAAAAGCAAATGTTCCATGTAACAGAATGATGTTCTCTACTGTTAAAAGCAAAATTAAACAAAACAAACAAAAAAGAGAGTGTTAACAATTGATGATGTTATAAAAGGGCTGGAGACACAGTTTCCTCCTTTAAATGCCTTTATTAATAAACAGGGTCTCGAGGGGTGGCCTATGCCGCTGCTGCTCCCTTTCGTCCACACCGCTGAGGAGGAGGGGCAATCCACTTTGCTGCTCGTGCGTCAGAGTGGGAGTTCTTGCCTCGCGGGCGTTCCAAAGAACTCTCTTGGCTCATGGAGTCCAGGTGTGTCTTGCTCTTTAAGTACTTTGTAAGTTATGGCGAGATACAAAAGCTTATGAAAACCCTCGGCATAAATACCCTTGTGTATGCTAAGTCCAGTGCTGTCTTTTGGCAGATTTTAACTTTGAGCTGGCTCGTTTTGGCTAGGGGCTCTTGGTGTTGATATGGTCCCATCATGCAGCTGGGCTCTTCTAATTACCATAAGGGTGGCAGCAGCAGCCTGACTGACAGGCCGGTTGTCAGCAGGAAGTAGGAAGAAGATCCGACAGGAAGTGGAGCAAGCAGGGCACAAGCCGATGGGACATGCTGGGTGCAGGCAAGTAAAACAGCAGAAATGGAGAGCGGTGATGCCAGGGAGCAGTGATGCCAGGGAGCAGCAACAGCTTGACTTGATGGAAAGGCTAAGTGGGATTTTGGGGTAGGGGATACAGAGTGGACAAAACTGCCAAACAGCATTATAACTCTTGAACTAAATTTAACAAAACATTACAACTCTATAACCAACAACATATAAATTCATCACCATTCTTATTTATCACAATGAGAAAGGAGCAGAAAAGGTTGTTTGCCACTTCAAACTTTGAGTCTGAGTCTACATTTCAAATAACAAAGGTGACCCATCTGAAGAAGGATTTCTCCTCAGGAGAAATGTCTTTCTAGAAGTTTTCTTTGTTGCAACAAGCTGCCTCTGTGCCAGGAGCCCAGCCCAGCTCAGCAGCACAGACACAGCACAAGGACTTTAATGACTCTCCCGTGGATTTGGTGTTTACATTCAACTCTGTCCCTGAGATAGTGTTCAAAAAACTTCTCAAGAACTCAGTTAAACTGAAACACTGAAGTTTCTTGAAGTTTTAATGGGACCCACAGAGAGACCAAATGGAGAAAGTGTCCCCAGGTTTCATCAATGCAGGCACTGATGACAGGTGGGGGACAAACAAGGCAAAGGTGTCTCTGATGCTGAGCAAACCTGCATGTGTTTCAGGAATGCCAAGGGCCAAGGCCCAAGCCCATCCTGCCTGTCCTCACTCACCTGGGACCTGCTTTGCTCAGAGAGCTGCCTGCACTCAGGCAAAAAAGGGGTTTTCTATTTTTGAAGCAACGTAAAACTCGTAATTTTCCCCACTGAAAACAGACACACTCCTCAAGTGTGTGCCAGTCCAAGGGGCCACCAAAACCACTCCAGCCCTGCCCTGGGCCAGCTGTGAGGGTGGATCAGCATCCCAACCTGCCCTGGGCCACTGCAAGGGACTGTGGCCATGGACACACTGGGACAAACTGGGGACAATGGCAACACTGTGGGGAAGACTGGGGAATACTGGGGCGTGCTATGGAAGATACTGGGGGGAATTGGAAAGGAATGGGAGTGAATTCAGGTGTATTGGGAGGGACTGGGCTGTACTGGTGATGAAATGGGCTGTAAAGGGGGGGACTGAAGGGGCACTGGGGTAGAACTGGGCTGTACTGTGGATGAACTGGGCTATACTGGGAAGGACTAGAGGGGTTGAATCGGCTGTTCCCGCCTCCGCAAACTCCCATTTGCCGAGGCTCCCGCCCGTCACCGCCAGCACCCAATCAGTGCCAGGAAACCGGGGCCTCGGGGCGGTGCCTGGTGTCGGTGCCACGTTTCGGTTTTGCCTTCAACTCCCGTCATGCACCACGGCCCAATTGTGCCCCATTGCAGCCCGGAAAACAATGCCCGTCATGCCCCGCGCTCCACAGAACCCCGCCCCTGTATCCTCCCTCCCCCCCATGTGTACCCTACGTTTCCCCCAGACCCTCCAGGATCCCTAAGTGCCTCCTCAGTATTTATTTGGAACCCCCCCAAATCGTCCCCGACTCCCCTGACTGCTCCCAACCCCAGAGATGCCCGTTAGAGCCACTTCTGGGAATTCATCTCCGATCCTCCCCCGTGCTCTCAGAGCTCTGCCTAACACAGTCTCGCGCCGAAAATTCCTGCTGTGCCCCGTGTCCTAAAGTGCCTGCTTCGAGTTCCCCAAGTTCCCCCCAATTCCTCTCGAACCGCACACGTTTCCCCCGAGGGCCTCAAGTCGCGACTCGGACGCAGAAGTGTCCGCCAACTGCCTTCCGGGACCCGCCGCCGCTCGGCTTTATGCACTCCCGGGACTACAGCTCCCAGCATGCTCCGCGGCGCACTCAGAGCCCTATTCCAGCCGTGACTCCATCTCCCGTCATGCCCCGCGCCCCTCCCACAGCCATAGGAGCTGCGCCTCGAACTCCCGTGATGCTCCGCGGCCCGGTTACACCGTGTTCTACCCGCGCCTACAACTCCCAAAATCCCCCGCGCCCCAGAGAGTCCCCTCAGGGCCCCCCAAGTGCCCCCCCGGACTTCGAAGGGGCCCCAGATTCCCCTCCCTGACCTCCAAGTGCCCACCCGGCTCCCCCAGGTGTCCTTTAGACCCCCAAATTTTCTTCAGATTCCATCCCCAGGTTTAGAACTGCCCCAAATGTGCCCCAGAAATGTCTCCGTGGACCCCAAAGTGGCCCCTTTTACCCTGTCTGAGAAAACGATAAAGAAGATGACAAAAGGAGTAAAAATAGGACTAATTAGCATAAAGAGGGAGGAATCAATAGCCAGATGTTGTCAATGAATTAATGAAGGGAATTCTGTTACTTAGAACCAATGACCAATAATTTTTTGGGTTGCTAAAAATGTATCGATTTTTTAAAATACATGTAAAACTTAGGTTAAAACATATATAATAATATTTTATATATTTTAAAATATTATTATAATTTCCTTATAATTGTTTTTAAAAACGAAAAATTCATAATTTACAAAAATTATTTCAGATGTCAGTTTTTGGTGGATGATTTCAGACACGGTGAGGTTGGGGTGAGGAGCAGGTTGTCCAAACAGGGTCAGCCTGCAAGGGGATCATTCTCCATGCCCAGACCTCCTAAGGAGACACTCAGCATTAAGATCACTTGGGGAATGTTTCTTTCACCTCTTCAACAGACGGAAAAATAAAAAAAAATGCAGCCTTGGTTAGAAAAGCAAATCAGGAGATGCACTTTGAAATTTTCCTCCATAAGAGAACTACAAACTGACTCCAAGCAGCTGCACAAGCCCTGGAGACTTGAAGACAAGTGAAGGAAGAAAAGGAGGTCGTGACTGCTTTCTGGATTTGAATCAGCCCCATGCTGGATTTGGGGCTGAGTCCACAAGCTCCAGGCACTGAGAGAAGGTTGAAGAAGCTGCTCAAGGAGGCAGAAGCAAAACTCCAAGTCCCTTGGAGCATCCCTGGGCCCCACTGAGGGCAGGGAGTGCCAAAGGCTCCCCAGGGACTGCTGAGAGCAGATCCTTGAGGCCAGGATTGCAGGGAGCCGCAGGCTGTGAGCAGGGAACTGCAATGCTGAGCAAGGCCTGGGCTGGTTGGAGGGAGCAGAAAGGCCAAGCCCTGAGCCCAGGCCTGGCACAGCAGGGCCTGTCCCTCCCGGGTGGCTCGGGGCTGGTTGTGGGGCAGTGGGATGGGAGGGGCAGCAAGGACAAATGGCACAAAGCTGTGTGACACTCCCGATCCTCATGGCACTGCGGGCCAGTGTGACACAGCAGGGCCTCATGGAAACAAGAGGCCATAATGAGCCTGTGGGGCTGTAACACCCCAGAACACTGAAATAATGGGGGTACCCGAAGGTTCTTTTACTCGTGTTTGGTGCACAAGGAGAAATGCCAACCAGATAGTCTCAGGATGAACAGATGCACAGAATATTCTTATTTGCAAGGAACAGTCAAGGATCATAAGTCCAATTCTGAAGTTAATGGCCCATAGAGGGATGGAACCCTAAACCTCGGTGATATTAGCACCATACTTTAACCAACTGAGCTAAGAGGTCAAAGCAACACACAGCTCTACTGGCAAAATATAGAAAATCAAGGAACTTGGAAAACCATTTAATAAAACATCCAACTCAAAATAAAACTCTTATCATAGCAGAAGCTTCATTGACTTAGCCCATTTGACCTGGAAACCTTTACAGAATTACAGAATGACAAAATGACTAGATTGGAAGAGACCTCCAAGATCACTGAGTTCAACCCATGTCCCAACACCTCACCTAAGCCATGGCACCTAGTGCCACATCCAGTCTTTTTTAAAACACATCCAGAGATGGTGATGCCACCACCTCTCCAGTCAGATCATTCCAGAACTTTATCACCCTTTCCGTAAAAATCTTTTTCCTAATTTCCAACCTATATTTCCCTTTGTGCAGCCTTAAGACTCTGTCCTCTCGTTCTGTCTGTGGCTGCCTGGAGAAAGAGACCAAGCCCCACCTGACTACAAACACCTTTCAGGGAGTTGTAGAGAGGGATAAGGTCACCTCTGCGTCTCCTTTTCTCCAGGCTAAACAACCCCATCTCCCTCAGTCGTTCCTCACAGGAGTTATGTTCCAAGCCCCTCACCAGCCTTGTTGCCTCCTCTGGACACATTTAAGCATCTCAAGGTTATTCTTAACTGAGGGCCCAGAAGTGGACACAGCACTCGAGGTGTGGCCTCACCAGTGCCGAGTACAGGAGAAGAATTACCTCCCTGCTCCTGGTGGCCACACCATTCCTGATCCAGGCCAGATGCCATTTGCATTCTTGGCCACCTGGGCACACTGCTGGCTCCTGTTCAGTTGGCTGTCAACCAGAACCCCCAGGGCCCTTTCTGCCTGGGCACTGCCCAGCCACACCGTCCCCAGCCTAGAGCACTGCAGGGGTTATTGTGGCCAAAATGCAGGACTCAGCACTTGGACTTAATAAACTTCACCTTGTTGCACTCTGCCCACCCATCCAACTGTTCCAGGTCTCTCTGCAGAGCCCTCCTACCTGCCAACAGATTGACAGATGTTCCCAGCTTAGTGTCATCTAAAAATTTACTAATACGAGATTCAATAGCCCCATCCATGTCGTCAATACAAATGTTGAACAGAGCTGGCCCCAGCACAGACCCCTGAGGAACACCCCTGGTGACTGTCTGCCAGCTGGATGCAGCACCCTTCCCCACCACTCTCTGGGCCCGGCCATGCAGCCAGTTGCTAACCCAGCAAAGAGTGCTCCTGTTCAAGCCGTGGGCTGCCAGCTTTTCCAGGAGCGTGCTGTGGGAGACAGTGCCTAAGGCCTTGCTGAAGTCCAAACACACAACATCCACAGCCTTTCCCACATCCACCACACAGGTCACCTGGCCATAAAAGGAGACGTAAAAACTGGTCAAACATGACCTACCCCTCGTAAACTCATGCTGGCTGGCTCTGATACCCTGGCCATGACACAATATAAACTGCTCCATGAACTTTACCAGGTACTGAGGTCAGGCTAACTGGCCTATAATTACCAGGATCCTCCTTCCCACCCTTCTTGTGAATGGGTGTCACATTGCCCAGCTTCCAGTCATCTGGAATCTCACCAGTGGGCCAGGACTGTTGGTAAATGATGGAGAGCAGCTTCACAAGCTCATCTGCCAGCTCCCTCATCACCCTGGGATGGATCCCACCTGGGCCCATAGATCTATGAACATCCAAGCAGCTCAGCAGTTCTCTGAATGCCTCCTCCTGCATACTAAGTTCCCTCCCACATCCAGTACAGAACAAAGGTTGGTCTTCCTATTGCAGTAAATATATTTGAAAAACATTTTTTAATATCCTGTACAAAATTGCCAAATAAAGTTTGAATTGAGCGTTGGACTCCCAAACACTTTTCCTACATGCCCTAGCAATCCCCTTAAATACTCCTTGACCTGACCCTCCTTCCAAAGATGATACATCCTCTTTTTATTCCTAAGTTCCTTCAAAACCTCCTTGCCCATCCAGGCTGGACCTTTGCCTCGTCAGCTCATCTTTTGGCACACAGGGAAAGCCTGTTTCTCTGCCCTCAAGATCTCTGCTTTGAAGCACGCCCACCTTTCCTGGACTCCTTTGTTTTTAAGGGCTGCTTCCCTAGCAACTCCCTGAATAAGTCTCGTAAATAGGCCAAAGTCTGCTGATTGGAAGTCCAGTGTAAAAGTCTTCTTGATGTTCTTCCTGATTTCACCAAATATCGAGAACTCTATAATTTCATCATCACTGTGTCCCAAGGAGCCTCCAACCACCACATCTCCCACCAGCCCTTCTCTATTTGCAAACAACAGGTCGAACATAGGCCCTCCCCTGGTGGGGCTCACTCACCAGCTGCAACAAAAAGTTGTCCTCCATACGCTCCAAAACCTTCCTGGACTGCCTCTTTCCTGCGGTATTAAGTTCCCAGCAGATATCTGGCAGCTTAAAGTCACCTACAAGAACAAGGCCTGGTGATCCTGAAACATTCTTCAGCTGCTTATAGATTAAGTTGTCCACCTCTTCTTCCTGGCTGGGTGGATGATAACAGACTCCCAGCAGGTTCCCCTGGTACCCCGTCCTGTTTTCTTAGGGTACAACAGTAACAATGAAAACCTTACCAAGGGCACAACTCCCAAGTCCACAAGGAAAAGAACAGACAAGCTGTCAAGTTCTTCAAATATTTGTCCTGCTTTGCTGCAAGACTCCTACTGCACACACGGTGTGGAAAGCCAAGGGAAGCTGCAGTTGGTGGCACGTCTTGTGACAGAAGCTGCACCTCGTTCTCCAGGAAGTGTTCTTGGAAAGAGCAGACAGGAGTGTGGAGAAGATTCTGGGAAAACTGAAGGAGCTTTTAAGAAATGAAATGAAACTGTAAAGAAGCAATCAAAGATGTCCTTGTCAAATGATTTTGATGCTCCCCTTTTCCATCTTGCACTACTTCTCCATCCCATGAACTACAAATGGATCTCACCTCTAAGATCCATGATTTGGCAAGTTGGAGATGCTGTAAAATACCATGAGCTACACACAATTTGCCTTCCCCTGTTTTTCTTGGAAAGCAATGCTGGAGACACAAGTGCAGTGCTTGGGCCAGGTACGAATTCTGCATTCAGGGAATGTGCTCTGACAGTGTCTGACCCTCAGCAGGGACAATGCACAGCAGCAACCAAGGGGATTGCTCTGCCACAGTGCAGGAGTCAAGACTCTGGGTCTTGGCTCCTGTGGGCAAAGTTCCCGTGTTTGGACAGGCTCGGGGCTGCCACCGGGAAGCGCGGGGCTCTGCGTGGGGCTGAGCGGGCAACGGACAAACGGACCCGGGGAAAAACGGCCCCGGGGCTTCAGTTGCTACGGCAGCAGCGGCAGCAGTGGCAGCAGCGGCAGCAGCAGCAGCAGCAGCGGCAGCAGCAGCAGAAAAAGCGACTTTTGGCGACTTCCTCCTGCTTTTCCTCTCCCTCTCCCGCCGTCCCACACCCTCTCCTGATCTCCCTGTCCCGGTGTCCCAGTCCTCTCGCAGTCTCCCTCTCCCCTGCAGGGCCGGGCCATGCCCCCGGCCCGCCCCCAGCCCCGGGCGGGGCTCCTCCGTCCCCGCCCCCGGCCCTGGGCCTCTAGCCGCGGTCTCGCCTCCGCCGGGCTCTGGCTGTCCTGGCGATGGCGGTACCGGACGAGGGTCAGTGCCTGGGGCTGCGGCAGAATTGCCGCCCTTTGCCTCCACCTATGCCAAGCCCAGCCCTGGCCCCGGCCCCGGCCCCTCCCGGGCCCCGCGAAGGACACACGCGGCGCGGCCGCTCCCGCCGCCTCCGCTGCGTCTTCCCCGGCCCGAGCTCCGCCACTCAGCAGCGTGGCCGCCGGCCCCGAGCTGCCGCTGTCGCGTTGCCAGGAGCGAATGCCTCCGGATTCCCGGCCCGGGGCGGTTGAGGGGCGCTCGGGGGCCGTTGCAGGCCCCGGGCCGAGCACTGACAGCCAGGTCTCGCCGGCAGGGAAGGCGCAGCAGGGCCTCCAGGAGCAGTACCGGCTGGGTTCGCTGCTGGGGCGCGGCGGCTTCGGAAGAGTCTTCGCAGGGACGCGGCTCTCGGACGGCGCACCGGTGAGCGGCAGGGCTGGCGGCAGGCGCAGGAGGAAGAGGAGGAGGGCGGAGGAGGAAGAGCATGGGGCTGGGCAGCGTGGGCAACGTGGGCAGCGAGCTAAGCCCGCTGCTCCCCTTGGCTTGCAGGTGGCCATCAAAAGGGTGCCACGGAACCGCGTCCGGCACTGGGGAGAGCTGGTGAGTGAGCGGAGGCCAGCGGGAGAAGCCGGGGCATGCCGGGCGGGGACGAGCCGAGGCCCGGCAAGATGGAAGCCGCCAGGACGCCTCGAGGGAGAGCGGGCGTGGGGCCAGCGGAGGGTGCAGAACATCCCGGGCTGGGTGAGGGCTTCCCCACCCCTGGCACGGCCTCAGCCCCACTGACGGCATCGTGATCCTCCCACAGCCCAATGGCACCAGCGCACCGCTGGAGATCGTGCTGCTGGACAGGGTCTCCACTGGCTTCCCTGGTGTCGTCCAGCTGCTGGAGTGGCTTGAGCTCCCCAGTGAAATCGTGATGGTGCTGGAGTGCCCGCAGCGGTGTCAGGACCTCCAGCATTTCATTCGGGCACGGTGGTTCCTGTCCAAGGAGGTGGCGCAGGAGCTGTTCCACCAGGTGCTGGAGGCCGTGCGGCACTGCACCAGCTGCGGGGTCCTGCACAGAGACATCAAACCATGGAACATCCTGGTTGACCTGGCCACTGGGCAGGCCAAATTGATCGATTTTGGCTGTGGCACCTACCTTCAAGACACGGCATACACGCAGTTTGCAGGTGAGCCCACGCAACGACGTGCTCCCAGTTGCTTACATCTGATGGCCCAACATCTCACAGCCCAACCTGGGTGTGGCAGTGGGGATTCTCCCTTTTGCTGCCAGTCATGGCACTGAGGCTTCAGCTGAGTTGCTTTTGAGCAGGGGTGGGTTGGGGCCCACCTTCCAGCTTTGCTGGCAGCCTTTGCAAGCCACTCTGCCCAGGACTGGGGCTGGGGCAGCCAGCCCGACAAAAACACCCGTGGGTGGAGGTATCAGAGAGCGTGGAGTCAGAACCTATGCACCAGCCAGTTTGGTGTGCAGGTGAGAAAGGGCTTGGACTGCTCCTCTGGCCTTCTTTGTCTTGTTTTCATAATGTTATTTGGGGCAATGCAGGCAGGGAGGAGGAAGGCATGGTTTTCCTCCTGCTCTGAGTGGGTTTTTCTTGTTCTGGTCAGGCCTTTCCAGGGCTTCTGCTGCCCTTTTCCAACACCAGTAGTTTCTTTTCCAATGGCAATTTTTCACACAAGTCCCAGGTCCTGGTGGGAGGGCAGTGGGTCACACCATGTGCCACTGGGGCAGTCCCCACATGCCCAGGGATGCTGGGGCCAGGCTCTGGGAGCAGCAGCATCCCCCTGATGAACTCCATCTGTATTCCATAGGAACACCAGCATAGAGCCCCCCAGAATGGACCGACTTTGGCTGGTACTATGGTGAGCCAGCTACCATCTGGTCCCTGGGCATGCTCCTGCACCAGATGGTCTGCGGTCAGCACCCTTTCAGGAGTGGCTGGAACATCAGCTGGGGCCAGCTCCCGCTGCCACAACGGCTCTCTCAAGGTGGATCCTCATCTCTGGGCACGGGGGGATTACCAGTGCTGGGAGACAGCAGTTGGCTCGTGAGCATCCTGCTCTGGCAGCTGCTGAGGAGGTGGCACATGTCCTGCTCTCCTGCTCTCCTCCAAAGCAGGGAATTGATGGGAATGTTTAGGCCCAGCTCTGAGCACATCCAGCATGGCCTGGGCATGGGAATATGGGGCAAAGCAGCCAGGGGCCTTCTCCAACTGACTGGCAGTTTCTGGTTTCTCTTCACAGAGTGCAAGGATCTCATCAGGTGCTGTTTATCCGTGGATGACATGGAAAGGCCTTCATTAGAAGACCTTTTTGGTGATCCTTGGATGCAGGATATTCATCTGGAGTAGAAGAAGGGAGAGAGCCAGAGGCTCATTTTGATGCAGGGCCCTGGTAAGTTCCAGCTGCACACATGCCTTGGCAATCAGAAGCAAAAAAACCCAGACTTTTTTGTGCTGCCTGTGTCACTGCACAGGGGTCATCAGGTGGGCACAGGCAGCCCTTCTGCTGGAGCTGAGCTGCTCTGCCCACCATTGGTGGCTGCCATGCGAGTTGTTTTGGCTTGTGCTGGTTCACTGACAGCTGGGGCCCTGGGCAGAACACTGACAGCCTGGTCTCACCCCCAGGGAAGGAGAAGGAGCCACTGGAGAAGCTGGACCAGGTGGGGCTGCTGCTGCTGGAGACAGCGAGGACGACAACAAGGATGACAACCTCTTCCTGAACCTGGCCACCAGCAATTGAAGGTGATGGACTTCAATTCTGGCACTTTCTTCAAAGCCAGGCTCCACAGCCAATTTGGAGATGAGTTCACACACAGGGGGATGCTCCCAGATTTGGGCATTGCACAGCCTGGCCAGGAACCAAAGGTTCCCCCCTTTACTGGGGCTGATGCAACTGATTGTTCAGTGGGCTGCCAAGCTGCTTTTTGGCAGGGCTGGGGGCACGGGCTGGGGTGGTTCTGAAATGGGAGTCGGCTCCTGGCCCTGCCAACAGCCGCCACCCCCCACCATGCCCTGGGCTGGGGCTGGGGCAGCCAGCGCGACACAAACAAAGCCCCAAGGTGGGAGCAGAGGTGGGACTCCAGAACCTGTGCTCGGCTGCTTTGCTTTGCCGGCAAGGAAGAACTTGGGCTGCTCCACTCCCTTTGTTCTCTTTGGGATCACCATTATTTTGGGGGGCAATGTAGGGGGGGAAGAGTGAAAGCATGGGCTTCCCTCACTGGTGGGTGGGTTTTTCCCTAGCATGCAGGGCATGGGGGCTTCCTCAACCTCTGACAGAGATAGGATCTTTTACCTTTTCCCTTTTTTCCATTTTTTGTCTGTAATCTCTTTTTGTTAATTTGATGATTGTTTATCTAAAGGAAGTCTTCTAGGTGGTGTCCAGTCTTGACTGGGAAGTGCTTGTGACCAGCTGTGGAGTGGATGAAGGAGAAGGCTGAGGACGTGGTTTGGGAGCAGCTTTTATTCCCGTGGCGGATGGCGTGAGGTGTGTCCCCATCTTGTTGGCACGGGTGGGGTAAGAGCTTTTGGGAGATGGCAGCCAGCACAGGAGCATCCTGCTCTGGGCAGCTGCTGGGGAGGTGGATCTGCCCTGGCTGGCTGCAGGCTGGGCACGTGTCTTGCCCTCCTGCTCTGCTGCCAAAGGCAGCAATGATGGGCAGCTTTGGGCCCCGCTCTGAGCACGGCCAGCATGGCCTGGGCACTGCGGGCGGCTGGGACAAGGGCACAGGAGCCTTCAGCTGACGGGCGGTTTCTGGTTTCTGTCCTTGCAGCCGGGCTCTGCGGATGCTGAGGCTGCTCTGGGCTCTGCCAGGGCTCTGCTGGAGCTCAGCACCGGGCCGGGATCAGCCAAAGAAGAAACGGTGTGACCTGCAGCAGACTTGCCTTGAGCATTTTGGCAATGCAGCTCAAGTTTGCAGAGAGTGCATCTCCAAGGAAAAACATGACACCCCCCCAAAATTAACTTGTTTAATACCTTCTGAAATGAAATCAATCTGGGGTGACGCCAAATGACATTTTTCAGCTTGCTCAAGCTGTAGCTCAGCCCTTCTCTGAACAGTTCTGTCCCCCACCTGCATTTTCCTTCACAACTGCTCCCTATTTTCCCCCAGTGAGTGCCCAGCTAATTGCAGTCTCCATCACATTATTGCCATCCTTGGTGCCTGTCACCAGGAGGAAGACCGTGCCCCAGGCTTAGGGACTCATCCTGTCACTGGCTGAGGGGCAGCAATGCCTCAGAGGTCTGGTGGCATTTTAGTGTCATTCAGAGCTGCTCTCTTGCCCTCAGCTCTCCTCACTGCTGAGTTCCCGCTCCCTTTTCCTCATCCTTCCAGCAGGATGAGCTCTGTGAAGTCCCGTGAGCCACCCCACTCTTCCCAGCCCACCCACCCACCTCAGTTAGGCTGAAGCTGAAGCTTCTTTGTCTCCTCTGGCACACCAGTGCAGTCCCCTCTGCGGGGAGCCCAGAGCACAGCACACAGCAGTGCAGTCCGGGCTGGACCAGCTGCCCTCCACCCCTGGCTTGGCTGTTTGTGGCAGCCAAATGCTCCCTGTTTGCAGCTGTCCCTGCAGGATGGCCCTAGGGCAGAGCCCAGCCGGGCTTGCACTGCATCCCCTGGAGCTTGGGGCAGACAGTGGTGCCAGAGCCGAGGTTCATGGGGAGCAGCCAGAGCTGTGGCTTGCAGTCAGTGTTTGCAAGTGTTGTGTTCTCATCTCCTGCAGCTCGTGGGGAAGACAACAAGTTTTGCCAGGCCAGCAGTGCCCCTCTGTGCAGGGACAAGGCTGAAGGGCTTTCCCATTCCAGAGGAGCCGGCACTGAGCCTTGGCAGGGCTGGAGCCGGGTCTTGCCTGCTGTGCGGGACTCGCTGCCCACCAACCGCCCCCCACCCGCCACGCTCCGTCCTACAGGGACAGAAGGGTCTGTGTGTGCCAGGGGCTCTGGGATGTCTCTGTATCCATGGACAGAAGGGTCTGTGTGTGCCAGGGGCTCTGGGATGTCTCTGTACCCATGGACAGAAGGGTCTGTGTGTGCCAGGGGCTCTGGGATGTCTCTGTACCCATGGACAGAAGGGTCTATCTATACAAGAGTTTCCATAACATCTTTGTTCCCTTGGGTATGGAATGAACACAGGGTGAAGTTTTCAGTCATGTTGCTTGTGCACTCCTTCCTTTCCATACTAGACACATCTATGCACACCTCCACATACAGATATTTTAAAAGGATAGGGATGGATAGAGATTTCCCACAGAGCTCTAACTTTGACATAACTCACTTGTAAGCCAGTGGCCAGGGGATTTTTTTCCCAGCTCTGTGTGGGTCGGTGTCCAAGAGTTGAGGGGAACAGCATTCAGAAGCAGTTTCAGGATTTCTAGGCAGGAAATGGAATTGACAACCATCAGTGTAACTCACCCTATTCATTGGGATGGGCTGCTGGTTCCTTAGGAATATGGCTGTTGTGCAGAGCAGGTGCTGCAGCCCTGAGGGCTCTTGGCCAGGCCAGGGGATCTGCCACCTGCTAAGGGCAGCTCTCAGCCTGCCTGGAGATCCTCATGGACCGTGGGGTGAAGTTGGAGGTGGAAGGAGTGACCCCGGCAGGGCAGACTCCTCCTGCTGTGGAAAGGGTGCTGCATGGCCAGGACTGCTCTCAGCTTTGTCCTAAAGGAAAGGGAAAGGGCTGTCAGCTTTGTCTGTGTCACTGAGACTCCTGCACTGTCACCCTTGGCATCAGCAGATCTGTCTCAGATCTCCCTCAGAAAGTGCCTCCTCACCCTCCTCTACCTACAGACAGCAGCAGCAGCACCTTGGCTTGCAGCATCTCTGTTGGTCTGAGATGCCCTTAAGGCCCTGCTGCCAGGGAGATGCCCCTGGGCAGTGGCCTGGGCTGGGAGGGGTGTGCAGGGCAGAGCTCAGCCCCCAGGGCTGGGCTGGGCTCTGGGAGCACTGGCAGGGACAAGGCTTGGATACAGTGAAACAGCTCCCAGTAGGCACAACTCCAGGTAGTAGAGAGCAAGACAAGCCCTGGATATCCCTTCCTTTACAACAACACAGAAAAAAAAGGGAGAGAAAAGTTTAGGGAAATTAATTTTGAAATTGCAGCTTACAGATAGTCCACTTTAGTTTTCAAGAAAGGTTTAAGTCCAATCACCCTGATGTAGAGGGAGGTGTAATGAGCAAAGGGTATCTGTGCAGGACCAGCTGGTCTGACTGCACTGGGGCACAGGCTCTGTTTTCCCTCTGGGCTCCCCAGTGTTCAGGCTGAGAGCAATGCTGAAGATGTGGCAGTAACTAAGCAGCACAAAAATGAACTCAAAAATAAAACTTTACTGAATTTTCTGCAAAACAACAGAAATACTTTTGAGGGAATTCCTAATAAAATAGGATTGAATCAAGGAAATCTGTCACAGCTTCTCAATGTCTTCTTTCAACAGTCCACCATGCCCAGGGTGAAGAAATGCCCAACAGCCGCTCCATCAGCCACTTCCTCCTGCTGGCATTGGCAGACACGTGGCAGCTGCAGCTCCTGCACTTCTGCCTCTTCCTGGGCATCTCCCTGGCTGCCCTCCTGGGCAACGGCCTCGTCATCAGAGCCATAGCCTGCGGCCACCACCTGCACAGCCCCATGTTCTTCTTCCTGCTCATCCTGGCCCTCACCGACCTGGGCTCCATCCTCACCACTGTCCCCAAAGCCATGCACAATTCCCTCTGGGACACCAGGACCATCTCCTATGCAGGATGTGCTGAAAAGCTCTTTTTATTTGTGTTTTTCATTTCAGCAGAGGTTTCCCTCCTGACCATCATGTGCTACGACCGCTATGTGTCCATCTGCAAACCCCTGCACTACGGGACCCTCCTGGGCAGCAGAGCTTGTGCCCACATGGCAGCAGCTGCCTGGGCCAGTGCCTTTCTCAATGCTCTGCTGCACACGGCCAATACATTTTCCCTGCCCCTGTGCGAGGGCAATGTTATGGGCCAGTTCTTCTGTGAAATCCCACAGATCCTCAAGCTCTCCTGCTCCAAATCCTACCTCAGGGAATTTGGGGTTTTGGTTTTCACTACCTCATTAGGACTTGGCTGTTTTGTGTTCATTGTTTTCTCGTATGTGCAGATCTTCAGGGCCGTGCTGAGGATTGCCTCTGAGCAGGGACGGCACAAAGCCTTTTCCACCTGCCTCCCTCACCTGGCTGTGATCTCCTTGTTTGTCAGCACTGTAGCCTTTGCCCACTTGAAGCCACTTTCAGTCTCCTCCCCATCCCTGGATCTGGTATTGTCAGTTCTGTACTCGGTGGTGCCTCCAGCCCTGAACCCCGTCATCTACAGCCTGAGGAACCAGAAGCTCAAGGCTGCAGTGTGGACACTGATCACTGGACGATTTCAGAAACATTAAACTGCTGGCCAGTTTCTGCAAATCACTTGTAATAAACTTGTAATGATTGTGTCATCTTTGATAGTGTTGGTTTGATTGTCAGTTTTTTCCTTTGTTTTAGTTTTCAGTGATGTTCACAAAGCAATGATGTTCATTGTGTCCTTTCTTCTTTTCCTTCTCTCTAAGTTTTCTGTGGCCACAGACTGTGTCAGTGAAGAACTGCGCTCCCAGTGGCTTTTAAAGGAACTAAAGGATCTCCCAGGAGAGTTTTCACTGGAGATCCCGAGGTTTTTTCCCTTCTCTGGAGCTGCAGCAGCAATGTCTGTGTGCAGAGCTGGGGGCAGATCAGGGCAGGCACAGCAGCTGTGCCCAGGAGCAGCAGCCCTTGGTGTTGCCAGTGCTGCTCCCGTGGCCCTGCCCTGCTGCCCTCCTGGCCCTGGTGTTGCTATAGGGCCTGAGGGCTCTCGGGGCCGGGCACAGGGCTGGGGGTGGCAGTGCCGGGTCTGCAGCAGGGACAGGCCATGGGCACCGCTGGGGCAGCGCTGACGCCTCAGGGCAGGGCCTGGGGGCTCCAGGCTCCTTGCCCAGGCTCTCTCCAGAACACGCCCAGGCCAAAGCTCAGTAGAGAAAAGCCCCATGAGCAGCCCCAGGGTGGCTGTGGGCAGGTTGGGGGCAAACAGCATCACACCATGGGCATATCCCTTGGGGAGAAGGATCATCCTACAAGTGCTTCAGGAATTCTCTGCAGGCTCCTGCAGTGCCTGGTGCTGTTCCCTTGCCAGAGGCACCACAGGCCAGGGGGGCACATCTGGGCTGCTGTGTCTGGCTGTGGGGTTCCCTGTTCTGGGCAATGAGGAGGGGCTGCAGAGGCTCTGCAGGACTGACAGGATGGGCTTTGGGGCTGTGAGGAGAAGCTGAGGGACCTGGGCTGCTGCACCTTCGGAAGAGGAGGCCCAGAGCTCATCCTGCAACTGATCCAAGGGTGGTTTCAGAGAATCACATAATCAGCAAGGTTGGAAAAGACCTTGGAAATCATCAAGTCCAACCTGTGCCCTGACACCACCTTGTCTCCTCTGATCCTTCTCCAGGATAAACAACCCCAGCTCCCTCAGACACTCCTCACAGAACTTTTGATCCAGACCCCTCACCAGCCTTGTTGGCCTTCTCTGCACATGCTCCAGCCCTTCAATGTCCTTCCTAAATTGGGGGCCCAGAACTGGACACAGCACTCGAGGTGCTGCCTCACCAGTGCTGAGCACAGAGGAAGAATCAGTGCCCTGCTCCTGCTGGCCACACCATTCCTGATCCAGGCCAGGAGCCATTGGCCTTCTCGGCCACCTGGGCACACTGCTGCCTCATGTCCAGCCTGCTGTCCAGCAGTCCCCTCAAGTCCCTTTCTGCCTGGCCACTGTCCAGCTGCTCTGTCCCCAGCCTGTAGCACTGCAGGGGTTGTTGTGGCCCAAGTGCAGGACCCGGCCCTTGGTCTTGTTAAACCTCCCATTGTGGGATTTGGGCCCTGGATCCATTCTGTCCAGGGCCCTGTGCAGAGCCCTCCTACCCGCCAGCAGATCCACACTCACACCCAGCTTGGTGTCAGCTGCAAATTTGCTGATGGTGGACTCAATCCCCTCATCCAGACCATCAATGCAGATGTTGAAATCCACGCTGGCTGGGTCTGATCCCTCGGCCATCCTGTGGGTGCCGTGTGATGGCATTTAAGGTGATCTGTTCCATAACCTTGCTGGGCACCGAGGTCAGGCTGACAGACCTGGGGTTCCCCAGATCCTCCTGCCAGCCCTTCTTGGGGATGGGCTCACATTGGCACCTCCAGTCCTCTGGGACCTCCCTGCTGAGCCAGGACTGATGAGAAATGATGGAGAGCAGCTTGGGGAGCTCATCCACCAGCTCCCTCATCCCCCTAGAAGGGGTCCTGTCTGGTCCCTGAGACACCTGTGAGCATCTGAGTGGCTCAGCAGGTCAGCAGCTGCTTCCTCCTGGATTACAGGCAGGCTGTCCGTCTCTCTTTGCCCATCTACCAGCTCAGGAGAACACTTGTCCTGAGGACGTGTCTTATTGTTGAAAATGGTGGCAAAGAAAGGGCTAAGTACCTCAGCCCTTCCTTCAATTTAGTTACTATATTCCCCCTCAACCATATCCAATAAATAATGGAGGTTGTCTTTATACCTCCTTTTTCCAGTAATATATTTATAAAACCATTTGTATTATCTTTTACAGAAGCAACCTGGTTAAGTCCTAATTGACCTTTCACCTCTCTAGTTTTCTTTCTGCATGACCTAACAACATCCTTCAACATTTCTTGATTTTCCTGCCCCTCTGTCCAATAGCAATGAACCCTCCTTTTTTTTCCCATGAGTTCCTGTTGAAGCCCCATGTCCAAGCAGGTCAGTCATTTTCCTTGCTAGCTCATATTTTGGCACAGAGGGACAGGCTGTTCCTGCTCCTTCCAGATTTCTTTCCTGATTTGTGTCCATCTTTCCTGGACCCCTTTGTTTTTCAGGGCTGTTTCCCTTAAAAATGTCAGTACTTGATTTGGCACTCCCCAAATCTGCATCCTGAATAAGTCAAAGTCTGCCCTCTGTAAATCCACTGCAGAATTTTGTTGATGCCCCTCCTTCTTTCACAGAATATATAAAAACTCTATAATTTCATGGTCATTGTACCCCAAACAGCTTCTGATCAGCACATCTCCCACTAGCCCTTCTCTATTTGTGAACAGCAGGAGACAGAGTTTTCCTTGGCACTGGGATGAGAAGGAAACCTCCAGGGCAGAATTTTGGTGCAGGAGGTTTCCCAGCGTGAGGCCGGGCCATGGCCTGGCTCTGTGTGCCAGGAGCCAGCAGCGCTGGGTGCAGGGAGCCCAGGGAGGGCACAGAAATGCTGGGCTGAGAAATGCTGGGGGGACAGCGAGATGGGCGTGTGCAGCCAGCCAGGGCACAGCAGCAGCACGCACAGGGGGCACAGCCTGCAGGACACATGGCCAAGGGCTGGGCAGGGCTGGCAGGGCCACAGGCACCCAGGCCTTTGTCCCCTGGGCTCTGCCAGCGCCTCTGCAGGCCCCACAGAAGGAACTTTCCTTTCAGGGCCTGCACTTTGCTCCTGCCCGGCCCCTCCCTGAGGAGGCTGGCAGGCCTTGCAGCTTTGTGCCATTTGTCCTTGCTGCCCCTCCCATCCCACTGCCCCACAACCAGCCCCGAGCCACCCGGGAGGGACAGGCCCTGCTGTGCCAGGCCTGGGCTAAGGGCTTGGCCTTTCTGCTCCCTCCAACCAGCCCAGGCCTTGCTCAGCATTGCAGTTCCCTGCTCACAGCCTGCGGCTCCCTGCAATCCTGGCCTCAAGGATCTGCTCTCAGCAGTCCCTGGGGAGCCTTTGGCACTCCCTGCCCTCAGTGGGGCCCAGGGAGGCTCCAAGAGACTTGGAGTTTTGCTTCTGCCTCCTTGAGCAGCTTCTTCAACCCTCTCTCCATGCCTAAGTTTCCTGGACTCAGCCCCAAATCCAATGTGGGGCTCATGAAAATACAGAATACCTTCACGAGCTCTTTCTCTCTCTTCATTTGTCTTCAAGTCTCCAGGGCTTGTGCAGCTGCTTGGAGCCAGTTTGGAGTTCTCTTATGGAGGAAGATTTCCAAGTGCATCTCATGATTTTTTTTTCTTTTCTTTTTTTTTTTTTTTTAATCAAGGGCACATTTTTAATATTTCAGTTCATTGAAGAAGTGACAGAAGCATTCCCCAAGTGATCTTAATTCGGAATGTCTCCTTAGGAGGTCTGGGCATGGTGAAGAATGAGCCCCTTGCAGGCTGACCTTGTTTGGAACACCTGCTCCTCACCCCAACCTCACCTTATCTAACCTCACCCACCAAGGACTGACATCACAAAACATATAAAATTTATGTTTTTTAAAAAATAAAATGTAATTAGTTTTAAAATATAATTATATTTTCCAGATTTATAATGTTATTACTGTTCTTTACATGCCTAATTTTATATTTATATTGAAAAAGGTATACATTTTTAGCAACTAAAAAAATATTGGTCATTTGTTCTAAGTAACACAATTCCCTTCATTAATTCATTGACCTCTATTGGCTATTGATTTGTCCCTTCTTATGCTAATTAGTCCTGTTTTTAGTCCTTTTGTAACCGTATTCATCATTTTCTCAGAGAGGGTAAAAGGGGCTACTTTGGGGTCCACGGAGACGTTTCTGGGGCACATTTGGGGAGGTTTTGGAGCTGGGGAAGGAATTTCTAGAGAACTTAAGGGTCTGGAGGACACTTGGGGGTACCGCGTGGGCCCTTGGCGGGGCACTAAAGGATTCTGTCGGATAATTCGACGTCCGGGCGGGCACTTGGGGGGCCCTGAGGGGACTCTCTGTGGCGCGGGGGATGATGGGAGTTGTAGGCGCGGGTAGAACACGGTGTAACGGGGCCGAGGAGCATCACGGGAGTTTGAGGCGCAACTCCAATGGCTGTCGGAGGGGCGCAGGGTATGGCGGGAGATGGAGTCACGGCTGGAATAGGGCTCTGGGTGCGCCGCGGAGCATGCTGGGAGCTGTAGTCACGGAAGTGGCCTGAACGGGGCGTTTGGGGTCCGGGAAGGCACTTGGGGGACACTTTTGTGTCCGAACCGTGACTTGAGGTCCTCGGAGGGAACGTGTACGGTTTGGGAGCACTTGGGGGGAACTTGGGGAGCTGTAACTGGGCTCTTTAGGCCACAGAGCATGGCAGGAATTTTAGGCGCAGAACCGTGTTATGAGGGGCTCCGAAGCCAGGGGGGATGATTGGAGATGAATTCCCTGAAGTCGTTCACACGGGAAGCGGTGGGGTTGGAGCATTCAGGGGATCCAGGGATGCTTTTGGTGGGGAAGGGGGTGCTAAATGGATGCTGAGGGAACAGTTAGGGATCATGGAGCGTCTGGGGGACAATTTTTCACTTCAACGTGTTTCTTTGCTCGTGAAACAAACATATTGTATTTAAAACTTAATATTCCATAGGCGTAGGTTCCATAGGCATAGATCTCAATAGGTCTAAGTTCAAAAGCAAATGTTCCATGTAACAGAATGATGTTCTCTATTGTTAAAAGCAAAATTAACCAACACAAACAAAAAATATACTGTTAACGATTGATGAGAAAGGAACAGGAAAGGTTGTTTGCCACTGTAGACTTTGACTCTGAGTCTACATTTCAAATAGCAAACAAAGGTGAGCCATCTGAAGAAGGATTTCTCCTCAGGATAAATGTCTTTCTAAAACTTTTCTTTGTTGCAACAAGCTGCCTCTGTGGCAGGAGCCCAGCCCAGCTCAGCAGCACAGACACAGCACAAAAACTTTTATGACTCTCCCGTGGATTTGGTGTTTACATTCAACTCTGTCCCTGAGATAGTGTTCAAAAAACTTCTCAAGAACTCAGTTAAACTGAAACACTGAAGTTTCTTGAAGTTTTAATGGGACCCACAGAGAGACCAAAAGGAGAAAGTGTCCCCAGGTTCCATCACTGCAGGCAGTGATGACAGGTGGGGACAAACAAGGCAAAGGTGTCTCTGATGCTGAGCAAACCTGCATGTGTTTCAGGAATGCCAAGGGCCAAGGCCCGAGCCCCAGTCCCTGCCATGGCACATCCTGTCCCTCCCTCAGTGCTCAGGGCTCTTCCCGGCCCACTGGGATGTGGGGATGTGCAATGCCAAGGGCAGCAGCATGGGGCGGCCCCTGCCAGGCTGCTGAGCAGGGACAAGGA
Source organism: Chamaea fasciata (assembly GCF_029207755.1). NCBI lineage: Eukaryota > Metazoa > Chordata > Aves > Passeriformes > Sylviidae > Chamaea > Chamaea fasciata. Next base: position 4,921,873 of record NW_027094114.1, on the reverse strand, counting down.
GGCAATGAGGCCCCAGGCCTGCAAGGGTCACTTGTCTCCTCCTCATGGCTCAGGCCCAGGCCCAGCAGCCATGGCCAAAGTGCTGCAGGAGTTGGCTCTGTCAGGGCCTTGCAGCTGCTGCCCATCCCTGTGCCCTGTGCAGCCCAGGCTGTCCTACGGTGTCTGTGCTTTGCGCCTGTGTCCCTGCAGGCTGTCGTCATCCCCCGGCTGCCCCACCTGGCTGGGCCCTTCCTTTGCTGACAGCTCTGTGTCCTGCCTGCCTCTGCCTGGCCACACAGAGCCTTGCGCTTGAAACCAGAAGGCTTAATTCAACTTTTCCTGTGCCTGTGATGTTTTAGCACAGGAACAAGGCATGCAGGGCCTCCTTTCCCTGCCAGGATGGTTGTAAGACAAGTAGAAGACATCTGGCTCAAGAGTGCAGGGATAGAAGAAACAAGGAGTGAATTTGGGAACTTGGGGTGGGTGGTACGGTAATGGGTAAATTGTAATACACATGTAGCAACTGTATATAAGTAACACTCTTTTAGAATCACATGTCCATGGAACCTTATGAGTTACCATGGGATGGAAAAGAACCATCTGTCTTTCCAGGTGCCCATGGCCAAAATTGATACTCCCCCTGAAAAATTCCCTATATGCAAGGGTTCTTCCAGACAAAAGCTGCCAGGACAGAGAGCTCAGGCTGGCTTTGGCCTCTGCTGGTCACCTGTCATCTCAAGGAAGCCCTGAGGGAAGTATTTAAATAGGTGTGATTACTGGAACATCAATGAATTTCTTATCATCTGAAAAGCTCAGATGCTCTTCTGATCAGAGGTGTCTTTTTTTTCTCATTGTGTATTATGCATGACATATTTTTTAAGCTAAATAATGTTATTCTTCTAACTCTGTCAGTGTGAACTGATGCAAAACCCCTCCTCTACATATGGATCCAGGTCACGTGTAGAAGCAAAGACAATAAAGAATTCTGCAGGAATTTTTGTCTCTGCTCCCATCTGTCACATCTCTGGAGCTGGAGGTGCAGCCCCAGCACGTGGGAGGGCTCAAGGGGTCACAGGTTCAGCTCCCACACAGAGAACTTGCACACCCTGGGGTGCCCCTTTCAGCCTCAGTGCCCAGAGCCTTTCTGCAACCTTCCCCTGGAGCTGCTGCTTCCCTGCAGCCCCGGCAATGGACAGCAGCAGAACCTGGTGTGTCCCGAGCAGCAGGGCCAGCTCAAGGCCCTGTGGGGAGCAGGGGCTGGGGCAGCAGGACAAGCCAGCCCGGCCAGCCAGGGCACACTCAGCTGGGGAAAGGGATGTCCAGGGAGAAGAGCAAGGGAGAGTTTCTGTGCCTGCAGGGAGGAATCCAGAGGAAGCTGCTGCTGCTGCAGGCACCAGCTCTGGCCAGGCCCCTTACTCCCCTGCCCAGGGCTACTGTGCTGGCCTGGGGAGAGGGGCTGGCACTGAGTGGGCAGAGGCAGCCTGTGCTGGGCATCTCCTGGAGCCAGGAGCAGGAGTTCTGCACTGTCACTGAGCTCCATTTCCCTGCCATGGGGAGCTCCAGCCCTGGGGCTGATGTGGGGGCTGACCTCCCTCTCTGCCCCTCAGCATCAGCTGATCCCTTCTAGGGGGCCAGGGCTGTTGGGTGAGTGCACCCAATGCTGGAGCAGCCCAGAGCAGGCACTGCCGTGGGGCTCACCCAGAATGGGCTGGGCTGGGCTGCACTTGGAAGTGTCCAGGAGATAAAACCCACCTATGTCAGCTGAGCTGTGTGACTCTGCAGGGCCAGGACACGTTCCAGCAGGTGTGTGGTGCTGTGCCAGTCCCCTGGCAGGGATCTCAGACAGGCAGGTGCAGCACTGAGGAGGTTGGTCTGTGGCCTTGGTGGCATTGCCAGTGTGAGAAGGTGCCCCAGGGCTTTGACCATCCCTCCAGCCTCTTCCATCAGCCACTGGCACACCTGGGCACTCACCCCAGTTTATTGGTCTATTTGTTCTGTGGTTATTTTCTTCCTCCTGCTGATTTCAGCACCGGTGTAGGGGCAGCATTAGCCCTGCCAAGGCTCCCTCCTCACCCCGCACTTGGCAGTCCCCAGGGCAGGGCTCTCTGTGAACCCTGGCATGGGATGTGGGTGTTGGAACTGGACACTGAGGACTGCTATGGACACTCTGGTTGGAACATTTGCCCACCCAAAACACACCCTGTGCTGTGCTGTGCTGTGTCTGCTGAGGGGGATGTGGAGCCTGTGCTTGGCAGGGGGGCTGTGCTGCCTCAGGGACAAATGACAGGGATGAGCCACAATAAAACAACCAGGAGGTGGAAGTGAGGACAAGCTATGGCGGAGGGATTCAGAGATCTGACCTGAGCGTGTGTTCATGCGTTTAGGAAAGCCAAAGCTCAGCTGGAGCTGATGGACGCCTCAGGCAACATCCAGAGCACGGTTAATTCTGCTGCTGTATTTGCAGGAAATGGCTGCAAAAGGAACATGTCAACCTGCTGCTAAATGAGAGCAGGAGGGGCAAATCTAGGATCATGGAATGGCCTGGGTTGGACTCCTAAAGATCATCCAGTTCCAATCTCCTGCCATGGGCAGGGACACCTTCCACTGGACCAGATTGCTCCATGCAACCCGGCCTTGAACACGGCCAGAGGTGGGGAGTCTGCAGCCTCTCTGGGTAACCTGTGCCAGGGCCTCACCACCCTCACTGGGAAGAATTTCTTCCCAATATCCTATCTAAACCTGCCCTCCTTCCCCTCATGGCCATTCCCTGTTGTCCTGTCACTCTGAAAGCCACTCCCTCTTTTCCTGTCACTTTGTTCAAAGTCCCTCTCCAGCTCTCTCAAAGCCTCTTTAGGTGCTGGAATGGACTCCAATGTCTCCCTGGAGCCTTCTCACACCCAGGCTGAACAGCTCCAGCTCTCTCAGCCTGGCTCCAGAGCAGTTCCAGCCTTGCAAATGTCCATTGTGACACTGCAGGGCTTCCTGTAACCAAGGGTGCATTGTCACACTGTGGAACCAAGGAGACCCTTATGACACTGGGGTCCCCATGGAAACAAGGGGCCACTGTGACACTTTGGGGCCTCAAGGAACCATAAGTGTCCTTTGCGATACTGCGGAACCAAGGGGCCTTTGTGACACTCTGGGGCCCCATAGAAGCAATGGGACGTTGTGACACTTCAGGCCCTCATGGAACCAAGGAGAGCAGTGTGGCACTACAAGGGCTCATGGAATAAAGGAACCCTTGTGACACAGGGGAGGCCAAGGAAACCAAGTGGTCCATTGTGACATTGAGGGGCCTCCGAGAACCAAGGGGCCATTATGACACTTTTGGGTGTTATGAAAGCAAAGGGGATCCTTGTGGCACTGTGGGGTCTTGTGTAACCAAGAGTCTGTGTGGCACAGCAGGGCCTCATGGAACCAAGGCCATTTCAAAACTGCTGAGCCAAGTAGACCATTGGGACACTGTGGGGCCTGATGGAACTGATGAGAATATGGTGACACAGTGAGACTTTATGGCAACAAGGATCCATTGTGACACTTTGGGGTCTCCTTTAACCAGGAGTCCAATTGTGACACTGCAGAGCCAAAGAGATCATTGTGATTCTACAAGGTCTCATGGAACCAAGTGGCCATTGTGTCACTTTGGGGCCCCATTGGACCAAGGCCACTGTTGTGACACTGTAGGGCATCATGGAACCAAAGGGCCCTTGTGACACTGCAGAGCCCCATGTGTAAGAGACAGTCCAAAGATCCCTCATCTGCCTCACAACCATCGTCAAGGACAGAGACTGAAACCCCTAAAAGGGACTTTAAAATCTCAGCACAGGAGTTCTGGCTTGGCTGAGGTGGGATGTTGACCAAGTGCTGCCTGCTGGTGTGTTTGATGGAAAAACCGCAGCACGCATTTCTATCGGAACATCAGAACCTGAGCAGAAACAATGGGCAAGTCACGGTGAAGTGACTGCGCCTGCTGACTTGTACTGGTTGACACTGTACCTGCTGACGGCTGACCTGTTCTGAGTTCGCAAAACAAACACACTGTAATGATTTCCCCCACCTGTTTGGCACACTGCCTGTGGCTTCGGAGAGAACTATAAGGACCCCTGAGTTAACCACAGACTTTGAGATCTCCCCACAGAAGAAGACGGATCTATTGGCCAGACCACGAGGATTTCGTCTCTCCATTGGTAGCTATAACTCACCTCCTCTTTCTCTTTTCATGCTATCCTTTATTTCTCTTCAAATCCCCACTATCGCATTTGTTGGCACTAAATAAAGGTGCATTTTTGATTGAGTAAACTGAGTTGTCCCCTGCTGTGTCTTTTGCGCCTTGAGATCCTTAAAACAAACTATCAGGTTCCCCGCATATATTTGCGGACCCAGACATTAAATTGGCGTCATGGACAGGATCTTGATGGACAGAGGGGTTGCGGGTTTTATATAGTTTGTTACAGGGAAAGGACGCTCGTCTCAGCCGCACCTAGCACGCCACTTTGGTGAGCGCTGTTAGAAAGCAAGGGGGGCGAGGGAAAATTCCCACAAACTCTATACGCCCAGGCGAATAGCACTCCCTGTCATCAGGATTTCACAAAAAGATCTCATTGTGCAAAAGATGGGACTGTAGTTAGGTTTTTTTGTGTGTTTTGGGCTGCTTGGTGTAGTTGAGGAGACAACTATTTGTAACTAAGGTGAGCCTCCCAGGCAGTTTTGGTCTCCTCGCCCATTCCAGGGAAGCGAAGGGAAACACAGTTGTAGCTGTGCTTTTGGTGCAACTTTAAGAATACCTCCCTGAGAGTGGTTTTGGTCCCTTCACAAAATGACTGAAAAAGATAAGAATGCATTTTATGCTTTGTTAGCGAAATATGGCGCTAGACCTTCTCCAGATGGAGATAAGTGGGCACAGAATAATTGTTTTAACTTTGAAAACATAGTAAATAGAATATATCCTTTACAACATGATGTTAGATATAAACTGGGCAGAAATAAAACCATTTTTTGCTCAGTTTGGGGGGCCTGTCTCTCGGCAGCCATAGCAACCCGTTTTAAACGGGTAAGTGAAGAAAAAGCAGTAATAGAATCCCTGCAAAATTTGGTAGAAGCTTTGCAAACACAATTAGAACAGGAAAGAATTATTTGCTGCAGACTTCCCTTGCAGAAGGGCGAAGTAAAAACTTAAAATCTGCAGATTCACCTACAGAAATAGAAGGAAAGGAGACATAGAACATTAAACAAATATACCCTCAGAAAGAATTAGAACACATGTAAAATTGTGGGGAACACTGTTGCTCCAACTTGAGACCTCTCATCAAAACAGAATATAATTCTATAAATGAAGAGGATCATGATCCCCACATAACCACCAAAGAAATACCATACACGGCCACTGAATTAGCTAAATTAAAGAAAGAATACTCCCGCCTCCCAAGTGAATCAGAGACGGAGTATGTGTTTAGAGTCTCACTCACTGGGGGTGACCAAATTCAATTAAGTGAACAAGAAGCAAGTGGCTATTGGGGACATGGAGTTTTCTTAACAACAGGTAATACACGTGCTCCATGGTCCCTGACACAGCGTGCAGCTTACTGGGCAGGGGGGTTAAATCCCCTAGAGAGGGGTGACCCTCTGGCAATAGTCGGCACTCCAGACCAACTCCTAGAAAACATACACAAAGCTGCATGCTTGCAAATGATACATGAAAGGAAATTAATCTCTGGCTATGAGTCACCAATGCAACAGCCTGCCAAACCTGAGATCATGACCCCCCTAATTCGAGGTTTGCCAGAGTCTCTTAAACCAACAGCAATTCTTCTTCAATAAACAAGAGCATCTATCTCTCTGGTAGATAGACTTAAAAGATTTCTTGGCCATACAAGAGATCAAACTGGTTCCACTGACTCCACTGACTCCTCACCTTTTACAACGCCTAGCACACAATATAACAGCAGTCATAAACTTTGGACATGGAGTGAGGTAGCAGAGGAGGTAATAAGTCACAGTAGAAAATATGGACCAGTGAAGTACTCAGAGGACAAACAAGAAAAACCCAGAGGAGTCAGGCACATTGCCTCTCCTAATGAAAAATCAGAAAAGGGAAAACAAATTTCCAACTGGCAGCAAAGGTGGTGGCTAGGACTGAAAAGGGGAGTGCCACGAGAAGTAATGGATAAATTGCCATATGAGAAATTGGCTAAAATAATTTCTAATTGGCTCTGTCGCAAACATATTGTATTGGAACCATCAAACCGACAACCCAGCGCACCTCCTCTCCGCAAAGACGACAGCCCATCCTCCACTAACTTGGAAATCCAAGCAATTTTTGGACAAAGATCTGCAGAACTAAGGTCTTCTGCTGGATTTGGAGAACCAGCGTCCCAAGAACAGTAGCAGGAGCCAGTGAAGAGAACATCGCTCAGTGTCACTCCAGGCACGGCTGATGCCGGGCACAGCTCAGCCTGTGGGGAGCTCCCATAGCTCCTGCCTTCTCCCTCCCTGCTGACAGCTCCCTCCCTCCAGCCCTCAAACCCTGCCCATCCCCCCTTATTCCCTCCCAGCTCATCCCTTTGCTTTGCCTTCCATTAATAAACACTTTGGCTTCTTCACTTTACCTGGGTCTCTGTGGAGCTGAAGCGGCGTAAAAACCTGAGCCCTGGGACACACAGGCCCCTGCTGCCGTCCTCTTCCGCGCCGTGTTTTGTGCAGAGACACAGAGGAGCGAGGCCGCGTCAGGCTGGAAAGGTGCCTGTGCTGAAGGTCCAGTTCCACAACACTGTGGAGTTTAAGGTCCTACTGAGCAGCCTGAAGCTCCTGGATTTTGGAAGAACCAACCTGAGTATGCTCTGAACCCAGCTGTGAGGGATTCCATGGAGAGCATCTACAGAGGGCAAAGGAGCTTGGAATGCTGGAAGCTTTCAAGAATAGCTACCTGAAAGCACAGAAGTGCTCCATCCCTGCACAGGGTCAAGGAGAGGGCAGAAGCAGAGACCATCAGGCCTTAACAGGGAGATTTGGGTGTGCCTAAGGGCAAGTGAAGCAGCAGCAGCACGGTGGCCGAGACTCGGACGCGTGACCGAGCCAATGGCCCGAGCGCCGTCAGGCAGTGCCGAGATCCCGACTGCGGTTCTGGTCCCCAGAGCTGAGGAATCACAGCTCCTGCCTCAGAGCCTGTCAGAAAGCCAAGCAAGTGAGAGCAGAGGGAGGGCAGCCTTCCAGTCCCTCCTGGGCAAGGCCACAAAGCAGCCCCTGCTTCTCCTTCCTCCACCTGTGTTTGGGGTGTGCTAATGGCAGCGCCAGCCAGGCTGTGCTCTGTGTTCCAAAGGCTATGGAGAGCGGGCATGAAAAGTGCTGGGTGCACAGCGGAGAGTCCTGGAAGGTGCTGGCAAGAGCGTCCTGCGGGAACAGGGCTCTGGTCTCCGGCCGGGAAGAGCCTGGTTTTGCTGCTGTGAGCGCAGGCAGGCGGCGAGGCAGGTGAAGAGGCAGCGGGCAGCTTGTGTTTGTAGAGGGCCTGGGGCTGCATGTGCGAACCTCCACCTGGAACCACACTGGGGGAAATCCCAGCTAGAGCTGGAGCGCCTGTCCAGAAAGCACCAGAAGGAATTCAGCCTTGCCAGGGTTTCTTAAGAGTGTGTTTGTGTTCCCCAGGAAAGGTACACATTTGGGGAAACGCCTCTGGGGGAAAGGGGCTTGCTGCGGAAGGAAAGCGCTTTCCTAGGAGCTCCCGGTGCTGTAGGAACAACTGTCCCCCTTTGGCTCTCTGTGGTCCTTTCAGTCCTTGAGGCCCGTTGCACTTGGCAGATGGACAAGGGAAGGGAGAAGGCTGTGAAGAGCAGGTTTGGAATCCACCTGGACTTGCGGAGACCAAGGCCAACACCTACAGCAGGGTGTGTTCCCCCCCGTTTGGACACAGGTGTGAGCAGGAGCATCTCTGTCCAGCTGCCAGCCCCAAGGCTGTCTTTGAGAGCTGTGAATTCAAAGGCCTTCACGTACACACCTCTCACATCTTACCTGTCTGCTGTGTTTCAACTCTTGGCAATATGCATTTGCCTCTTGCTTGCTGGAAGCTGCTGTGGCCCAGAGGGCCGGCACCGAGATGGGCTGTGTGGGCCAGATGGCACGGGGAGTCTTGGCTGATCCTGGGGTGTCCATGGCCTCAGAAAAAGCTTGGAAGGTTTGCCTCCCAAGGCGCCTTGCTCACTGGCTCTTCCTGTGCATCTTGGAGAGAACAAGGCAGGCATTTCTGGCAGCTGGGCATTAGCAGGCCTTCAAATGGGGGCGTGTTATGGAGCAGGCCCAGCTGAGACACCCTGAGAGGAGCCCAGCACTCCTTGCCCCTCTCCGCAGACTCGTGAGCGTTTTCTGCTTTCGGGATGACCCCGGCTGTGTCAGGGGGTGCTGCTACGTGGACACGAGACAGCTGGTCCTGTCCTGCCGGGTCCCAGCTGTGCCTCACAGCAGTCCTGCATCCCCGTCAGGATGCCGGCCAAGAAAGGTCCTGGAAGCTGAGGGAGCTGATTTGAAGCTTGAGCGGGTGCCTACAGGTCAAGGCCAAGGGCGTTCCCTCAGGATAGAGCAGTCCTGAGAGGTCTCTAGAATTCAAAGAAATCAGCAGACAAATGCACTGTCCACCAAAAGCTCTTTGATTGGCAGGAGGTTAGGGCTCTGCACCCCACCACAAGGCTTCTTTGCCACGTCCAAATTGCAGTGGGTTTCTGTAGGAATTCTATCAAAAATACCTTCCGTCTTTAGACTGCTGAGGTGATTCCATAGGCAGGGGCTTAGAAAGAAACACATTGCATCAGAGTCCTAGACTTGAAGCTAATGTCCACCTGCTGGCCAGGAGGAGTGTCAGTGCACCAAAGCAGCTCATCTTCCTCACCCCTTCCCTGCACAGGGCTGATTCCGTAGCCGCCCTTAGGTCTTTCCCGAAGGCTATGTCTAAAGCTTTTTGTCAAGTCACTCTCTTGCCAAGTTAGGCTTCCAGGTTTTTCTTATGTTAACTGGTGCTACCTACTTCTGGATATGTGTGCTAAGTACTCTTTCCTTCTGTCAATTGCCTGTGCTTCCTTACATCAAACAAAGGCCTTGTTTCATTCTTAAATGTGCCTGATGCTGGCCCAAGTCTTTTGGCACTGCTTGCTTTCCTGTGGCTTGCTCAACCTCCCCTGAGATTAAAGAGGGAGCTGGAGAAGGAGCTTGCCAGGCTGCTCTCCATCCTTTACCAGCAGTCCCGCTTAAGCGGACAAGTCCGAGCTGAGCGCAAATGGAACAGCCGTGCACGGGAAGGGTGGGTGGGAAGGATGATCCAGGAACCGTAGGCCTGGCAGCCTGAGCTTGCTGCCGGGGAAGGCCTTGGAGCACATCCTCCTGAGTGCCATCCCACGGCATGTGCAGGGAACCAGGGGGTGGGAAAGCTCTGCGGAGGGATGGGGACAGCTACGGGTCTTGGCAGGGCGTTGAGCTGGGGTTGGTGTTGCTGGGCGTGTTGGGGAAGGAGTTGTCTGGAAGATGAGAAACCTAGGCTGGAACTGGAGTCACTTTGAAGGCACCATCTGTGGTATGGCACAGCTTTGGTTATGGAGGACAGAAGGAATAGCTGGGACTTATCAAAAGCCTGATGTCTCTGTGGAAGTGAAGAACGACTCGAGAAAAATGCAGAACACTTCCAAAGCCAAACACAGGTCCCAAATGGGAAAACAAACAAACAAAACCTTGTGACCTCCAGAAGGAGCCCATGCACCCTTGGGCTAGAGCGCTGCAGAAGCCAAGACATAGAGCTTCACTGAGCCAGATGCTCACCTGGAGCACCAGCCCTTTGGTGCCTCAACATGGCAGATCAAAGCCCATTTCCCAGCTGTCACTGGCTGGGGCAAATGCTAGGTCCTGGCAGGATTGCAGCACTCAGCATCCTTAGCCCGCAGCAGCAAGTGCTGGCTGGGCAGAAACTTGCACCTCTGCCTTGCACTAAAGACAGCACCCTCCAGAATTGGCATTACTATCTCAGGAAAATCTGAGTCTGCTGTCCCCATAGCTGTAGGGTTGTGGTAACTTTGCTCATTTTGCTCCTCTTTGGCCTCTTCTCCAGCAGAAGAGAGAGCCATCATCACTGCAGGTGGCTGAGGAGCTACCACTAACTGTAGCAATGTATCTGCAGCAATGTATCTGCATAACTTGGAATACAAAGTGCTCAAGCCCAACTACCACCTAGAGATATTAGTTACAAGTAGCAGCTCCTTGGGAATATATCAAGGCCACAGAGACACAAACTGGTCTAAAAAGAAGAGGAGCCTGGAAAATTGAATACCAGGACAAGAAGAATGAGCTAGAGGCCATGAAGGATTGGAATTATAGCCAATCAAATTGCCTAAGGGACGTGTGCTGAGCCAACAAAGCAGACGAACCAATCAAGAAAGGCATGAAGGTGTGAACAGTGGTCTTACAATCTATAAACATAGTGTAATGTAAATATGAAATGGCTTCTGCAGAAATCCTATCGGTTCTGTCGTTCAGAGGTACCGAGCTCCCACAAGTATCATTCAGATGTATTTGCTGGCAGGCAGAAATGAAAATTCAGGACTCAAGCTGGAGCCCGAAAGAGCAGGGAGATGCTCGAGGAGGCACCACCTTTGTTTTAGCAATTCAGCAAGTGAGCGAGTCCTTCTGTGAGAGGAACAACTACCCTACTTGCCTTCTTTCTGGCACCTGAGAAGGACAAAGACTGTCCCAAATGCAATTTGCAGGCTGCCACAAGTCTGTGCTTCTTGTGTCTTTTCAACACAGCTCTACCCAAAGCTGCAGCCACAGCTGACACCGGAGAGGAAAGCCCCTGAGAGCAGCAGAGTCTGTGGGGGCTGTTGGCATTTACCTCTCCTCCTGTGGCAGTGTTGAGTGCTTTACAAACCTCTCCAAAAGTCCGAGAAACAAAAGAGCCACAAAGAAAGGAGAAAGCGTTTAGATCTTGGAGTGCAAGCCAGCCCAGACTGGAGATCTCTGCTGGAAATGCCTAAAACCTGCAGGATGCAGAAGGGCTCTGTCAGAAGGCAGATGAGGCATTTTGCTCTCAAGTGCATGGCCACTGGGCCTGAAGCATTGAGGATGACTGCCTCAGCTCAGAAAGAGAGTTTCTTCTTTCTTCTCGGGTTTCAGTCTCTAAATTATGCAGTTCTAATCCTGACCATGGAGTATTTCCTTCAGCAAATTCTTGGAAAGAAAGTTATGATAGGAGGTAGGTTTCTCTTTCAGGCAAGCAAGATTCTTCTCCCTCTGTACGTGTGGCCAGCTGATTATAGCTATACAAAAATGCAGAGGAAATAAACACACTGCTGTCTCACGCTTGAGAGACCAGGAGATCTACCAGGTCATTTTCCTTGCTCCGGGCAACACCTTGGCAGTGTGACCATTTGACAATTTGACAATGCCTTCTGGCCACGCTTACAAATTCTGACTGGTACTGAGTGATGGGACAGTCTAGCCTCAGTGTCTGAACATTTTTGCAGCTTGCCTGACTTCAGACTTGATAGATATTCTACCAGGAAAACACCTGGCCCATGGTTTTGTGGTTGGACTCACCCGCTGCCGATATTTTTGACTTTGATGGATTTTGTCATGGGATTTTCCATGCTCACAATTGTCTCTGAGAAAAACAAAATTCAAGAGACTCGCTTTGAAGCAGAGATCCCAGCTTCCAGGAGACACCTAAAAAGGCAGCCCCATTGCTGGGGCTCTGAAAACTTTGTGGTCAGCTGGGTAACAACAACAAAACAACCAGACAGCTCTGAAGCAGAAATGGCCAGCAGAGACTGATTTTCTCCAGAAGTTCCTGTGGGGAGTCTTAAATGTCCCTGTGATATCAAACTGAGGAAGAACATTTGGTCCAGCTACGCTGCCACGTGCACACAATACGCTATCCTCCAGACAACAAATACACAAGACGTACTCAGTAGCTCCAGGGAGTCCTCCTCGATCTGCTGATGCTGAGCAGCAGCTGTGTCAGCGCAGGAGATGAACCGACTGCCCAGGATCACCGTCTCAGCTTGGGGAGCTAAGGCTCCTTGACACAATGCTCCTGCTGCAGCTGGTTTGGTGCAAGAGCCTGTGTAGATCTGGGAGAAGAAATGAGTTTGGTTCAGAAAAGTTGCTGGCAGAGATGACTCTGAGATGCCATTCCAAATGCCAGCCCTTAGGAAGATGCTGTCAGCCTGCCACACGCAGGGCTCTTCAAATGGATTTTTTGCACGTCCACTTCCCTTTGACTGGATGGGCCAAAGCCAAAGGCTGGTGTCACTGCAGTTCATGGTCAGATTTATTTTCCATTTTCAGGGATTTTCTGAAGGAGGACTGCCACAAGGACCATTCCACTTCCTCCCAAGGGCTCTTTTCCCCCTCCAAGGGCTGCAGACACTCTTGCAGTTCCTTGTTCAAATGTTCTACCTCCTCCCACAGAGTGCTCTTGTCCTCCACCATGTTCAGGTCATGCTCAACCGGCAGCACTTCTGGTGGAGTCAGTTCCTTCGCCTCATGCTGACCTTGGGGCTCCTCCTCCTCACTCATTTGCTGGAAGCCTTTGCAGGCTGCCTGGCCAGATGTCAACACTTCCACCTCGAGTCAAACAGAACAAAGCAGTCAGAGACTACAGCTTGTCCCTGTTAGCCAAGAGTCATCAGCTGTGAGCAAAGGGAAAGAAGAGATTTACAAGGGCTACAGACAGCTTGTTTCCATCCTGCATCTTGGACACAATGTTCCACTGTTAAAACACCTCAAGAAACAAGGAGAGCAGGGAGAGGCCAGCAGGAATCAGTTTGGATGACTGCTGGCCAAAAGGCCAAAGGACTACTTCCATTGTCCAGGGCAGCAGTTGAGATTCAAGATACCAAGAAATGTCCTTCAGAACAGCTGTGACAGACACGACAGCAGGATGGCCCTCAGAGGCATCACCCCAACTCCCTACACATTGTTTCATATATTAAATCACTTCCACAAAATTAATTGCATCAGAATAGAGGTCGCTTTAAAAGTCTCAGGTGGTCATTTGGGAAAGATCTCATGCCTCAAATTCTTCTTTGATGGTCAAGAGCCTCTGAAAAAAAATTTCTTCCTCTTAAATACGTCGAAGCTATCTTTTCAGCAGTTCCACTCTCTTTAATCTCCCACCTAAGATAACCACTTGCACTGCTAGGAGGGAATACAGGACTAACAACTGTCTGGTAAAGCTTAAGGAATTCACAGTTTGTTACGGTCAAACATTTTCCCAACATTTTCCACTGCACTCTCTTGCCAGCAGACATCACCAACCTGTTCCATTCCCCTTGCAGAATCCTGTACCTGCTATCCATGGGCAGCCAGGAGGAGAGGCAGTCACAGAGGAGATGCACCTGCCACACCAGGCAGCAACCAAAACCCTCTCGAGTCACAGCTGCAGGCCTGTAACTGCACAGAATGCTCTGGCTGCCCCACTCCTTCTGGCCTTTTGGCTGGAAATGCGTTTTCTGCCTCATGTAGAAGTACCACAGCTGTGCAAACAGGGGCAGATGGGCCATATTCCAAAGGCACCGCAGTGTGGAGGAAATGGTGCCCTAACGACTGAAAAATAAAACAACACACTTTTGCGACATTACTGTAGCAGGTAATGTCAAATCTGGCCTTTAACTGGAGGCCTCCAGGGGCAGATATGGAAAAACACCCGCCCCACATAGGGCAAATGTGGTCTAACAAGTGTGGAACATTAGCATAATTGACAAGAATTCCCAAATAGAAGCACAAATAATGAGGAAATATTCCTGCTTTTCTCCCACCTCCTCTGGAGCCCCTCTTTCTTGCTCCTAGCTGTACTGCCTATCAGTACTGCTGTTTCAACCTTGGCTCCCAGAGGAGGCAAGATAAGATAGGAGCCTTTGGAACGTGTTTTGTCTTTCTGCCTATCAGAGGAGGAAAAGTACTGAAGTTACCTAGGAACTATATAACTATGCAACAGTAGTCTACAGAGCTAGGAATATATATGAAGGAAATAGAAAAGCAGAAATCATGTTGGCATTAGAAGGAGACCATTCCCCAATTCCTAACCATACCAAAATCACCATCAGCAGGATTTTCCATCTTGAAAAAACAATGGACAATTCAGAAAGGTAATGTAGATTTTATGCACAGGGTGACAAGGAAGGGAATCTTCCAATGGAGTTGAGGTTTGATAGAGTTTTTATTCTGACTCCCACTCAGGGCTTGAACTGGAGAGAGTCATCCTGAAATGGTTGTCACCACCTCCTGAACTGCCTGCATTGCTTCACTGCAATGATCAGAGATGCCCATCTGGAGAGAGGCTCAGCTGGCATCAAATAGGGTTGCAGCACAAAGGGAAAACAACAATAACAACAGCAGCAGCAACAACAGCAGCAATAATGGAACCATTACTTTGCAAACTCAGTGCCTCAGTGGATCAAGAGAGATTCCCTGGTTTCCAGAAATATGCTGAAATAGGACTGGCAGGACACTCTGCACCTCTGCCTTCATGTCCAGGACCTTGCTATCACAGGCTCATATGGCCCACAATCCCACTAATCCATTCATCAAGGTGTCTTCAGCAGCAGCAGTGGTGCAGCTGAAAAACGTCAGGCAGCAGTTCCCATTCCCTGTGCATGCATGGCAGTGGGGCCAGCACTGCCAGGGCCAGGGCCAGGGCAGAGAGCACAGGCAGCACCAATGCCGAGGAGCCACTGCTCTGACACTGCCAGTGGGACTTCCACTGAGATGAGGCATCTGGGCGTGCCCTGAGTACTGAGATGGTTTTTGCAGTGCGACGAGGCAGCTCAGGTTCCTACCTGAGCCTTGAGTAGGCAGCAGCTAGCTCTGCCAGCAGCACCATATGGCCAGAGAGCTGCTGTGTTTCAGACTCACAGCAAAGCCCACCCAGCAGGACAATTTCCATGTCAGAACTGTAGAAGTGCTTTCCTCTTGTTACCTTGGTGCATCCCAGAGCGGAAGTTTGGACTCCGTGACAGAGAATCTGCTCACCCAAGAGACTGACGACTCCGCTCACAAGGAGTTCAGCACAACCAGAGTGTTGGCAATCCCTGTGGGACCAGCTAAAGATGCCATTGCAGCCGAGGGGACAGCACCACTGCCTGGAAAAGGACAATTCTGGTGAAGTACTAAGGACTCAACAACAGGCCCTAAGCCAAAGCTAACCTCCAGACGACCCTTCCAACCAAACATTGTATTTGTATTGGCTCATAAACAAAACAGGCATGACCATTACCGGTATGATAGATGAATCCGGTTGGTAGTGCAACAGGTGTTTACCTTTCCACACTTAGAAGCCAGACAAGGCCACGGAATCAGATCTGTGTGGTCTTGTTTGAAGATATATGGTCAAAGCAGACTGCCTTGGTTCCTCTCTGAGCCCGGGCCGAGAGAAGGATGAAATCAGATGTTCCTGCACTAGAAGTTTTGGTAGCTTGTTTATTCAACAGAATAAAATCTGGGGCCTCTAACAGCAAAGTCTGTGGCCTGGCCTGTGGGTGGGCAAGCTGCATAGGAATCCCTGGTTCCTGGGAGTGCATTTCCAATCCTTTGGTGTGACAGGGGCTCGCCAGCTGACGAGTGTGTCAGGAGGATGGCAAAGCATATGGGTAACTGGCGATGTACCTTTCTTAATTCCTACAGGCAGTCTTCTGCTGTAACAATCAGGTGCATTGCTTAGCTTATCCTTTGGTACTCCTTTGATGCTTTGCACTCCAGCAAAAGCCGCTTATTTCTTATGCTGGTGTTGGCGTCTCTGGTGCTGACTGCTGGCAAAACAGCGACACGTTTGCTTCAGAGTTGGACTAGGTGGATGCACAAGATGGCAGCCAGGGCTGAGGCAGCCAAGAACAACATGGCGGCCAGGGCTGGAGCAGCCACGCCCAAGATGGAGGCCAGAGAGCAGAGGCAGCCACGCACAAGATGGCGGCTGGGGCAGGCCGAGCCCTCAGCCGTCTGTTGAAATGGAAATTAACAGACACCCGGGAAACGGAGACGGCGTGGCACCTCTGCTCTGCGCACACCGACATAGACCAGCCACTTTGGAACGTCGGCTGGCAGTATTTTGATGTCGAGGCAATTCAAATAGGTGAACAGAGGAAGAAACTCCAGGGTTTGAATGTTTTGAAATAAAAACTTTTCTTTTTTTTCCAGAAGAGGGCCAAAAGCATTTCCTGTGCAGATGGACTTGGTTTAGCATCAAGAAGCATCACAAGTGGTTTCGTCCAGGCAGGAGTCACAGTGACTGTGAGGCGATGAAAATGGAGATGGGATCCGCTTGAGGCGGATGGTGCAGTGGCTGCTCACCTGCCATGCGTATCCCTCGCGGTACCTCTTTACTTAGAACACTGTGAAGACCCTATAGAATTGAAATACAAATCAAAACTGCAGCAGGAAGTGCAGTGCAGCTGAGGTTGTTCTTAATGGGATTCTTCAAGCTGAGCAGAGACATTCTGTTCAGCAGACGCACAGGCAGAGGCTTCTTGGAGCGCTGCTGTGGCGCCCATTATTTGGAGTAGGGGATGACAGGAGAAAAGAAGAGAAGCCCCTCAGCTTCTGAAGAGGAACAGTCACTGACAGGAAGCAGTGGCTTAAGAAATGTGAGGGGAAAAAAAGGCAGCGAACGTGAGGTGACACGTGTGAGAAATGTGAATGAAAAAAGGAGGGAAGTGTGAGGGAAGAAAAGGGTAGGAAACCTGAGTGGGAAATGGTGAAAAATGTGAGTGACAATAGGAGAGGAAGGTGAGAGGAGGAAAAGGCAGGAAACACAACGGGAAAATTCTAAAAACATGAGGGGGAAAGGATGAGAACTATAGGGGGAAAACATGGAAGGAAATGTGAGGGGGAAAGAGTGAGAAACTTTACTGGCAAAGAGAGAGAAAGGGGCAGAAAACGTGAGGGGAACATGGTGAAAATCCTGCGGGGAAAAGAGTGAGAAACCAGAGGGCAGAAAAAGGCAGAAAACATGAGGGGAAAGAAAGGTGGGAAGTTTGATGGGAAAAGTGGCAGAAAACAGGAGTGAATAAAGGGCAGAAAATGCAAGAGGAGAAGTATAAGGAACGTGACTGGGAAAGAATGCTAAACGTGAGGGGAAAAGTGTGAGAAATGTGAGAGGAAAAGGGCGAGAAACAGGAGGGTGAAAGTGAGAAACAGGAAGAGAAAATGCTGAGGAAAATGACGGAGAAAAGGAGAGAAACGTGAGGGGAGAAAAGGGCAGGATAAGTGAGGGAAAAATGGGGAGAAGCATGAGGGAAGAAAAAAACAGGAAAGAGTGGGAAGGTGGGAAAAGGTGAGAGGTAAAGCAGGAGGAAAGTGAGCTGAAGACGGTGGGGAAAATGAGAAAAAGTTGGGAGGGAAAAACGACAGGAAAACTGTGAGAATTGTGAGTGGGAAGGGGGGGAAATGTGAGACGGGAAAGAAGAGGAAATGTGAAGAGAGAAAAGGAGAGCAGGCAGTGTTGGCATAACAGCTGAAATGATTCCTAACACATTCCCCCATACATTTGCCCACTTATTGGACAAGCCCGGAGTTTCCATGTATGTACGTCTCTATCTCCGCCTGGATTCCTACTTGGAAGCAATACAAGGGGCCAGGTCTGCCCGCCAGCAGCAGCAGCTGCTCCAAGCCGGGAACGCGACATGTGGTGCTGATTTCCAGAGGCTTCTGTGTCCCAGGCGAAGCCAAGGCAGGAGTGGGTTGAAAGGTGCTGGCACTGCTGCTGCTCTGTGCCAGAGAGCCCCGGCTGGGCGGGGCACGGCGCCCACTGCGCTGCGGGCTCTTTCTCCTGCCAGAGCTGGGCACACCTGGCAAGAAATCATGATGGCTTGTGGGGAAACCAAGGGCTTTGTGGAGGCTGCATTCCTCTGCACACAGCCGGGCCACCTGCAGCACAGATCTTTGGCCCCCAAGAATGGAAACCAGAGGGAAACAGCTGGAAGAAGTTTCATTCTCACCTTTCAATAGAAGAGACTAAAATGGAAGTTCCCAAGCAGGGCCTGGTCCCCGGTGCCAGCTCAGTGTGAGAAAGGAGGCATGACTTTATTTCAGTGCTGGCTGTGTGGGGAATCACTTCTCTAACATGTGCTCACTCAGAAATCTGACCTACTGATTTGTAACCATGGAAATAAGACCTACTTATTACTTTGCAGAAACTCACAGGCTAAATACTCCCTCAAATTATTGGACAAATTTAAATCACGTCTCAGAAGTGAAGAACGAGAGAGTAGGGGTCTCTTAAGGATCTCTGGTGGTCATTCGGGGAACATCCCATTCCTCAAATTCTCCTCTGATGCTCAAGAGCCTCCTAGAACCACTTGCTTCCCCTTGAATGCATTCCAGCTACCTTCTTAGGAGGACTACTCTATTCTCAAGGCTAAGGTAGCCACTTGCACACATTAATCAGTGCACTGGAGGAAATAGACGGCTCAACACTCTCTGTTAATGCTAAGGGAATTCGTGATTTGTTTCAGTTCAAGATTTTCTCAGCACCTTCCTTCTCTGGGAATTGCTCCCAAGCATTTTGTCACTACACCTTGAAAATGTGTTTGCTGACTGAAGCCACATTGTGTCTTTCCTTCAGAAATTAATCAAGAAAACACCAATTACCTACTGAAAGCCTTCTGCTCCCATCCAAATCAGTTCACTGCTCAAGCGCAAGCCACAGGCTCATCCCCGATTCCCTCTGTGAGATACAGGGCAACATTGTGCTGCAGCCGGAAGATGATTAGAAAGATGAATGAAAATTGTTGGTTCTAGGCATTGTTATTTATGGCTTGGATTTGTCCTAGTTAATTTGTTGGCTTTTGATGTGAGATGGGAGAGGGGCCAGCTGGAAGCCCAGACCAAAAGGGAAGTAGGAGAAGAGGGGAGGGGACAGAAAAGTAGGCGGTCGGGAGAGAATAAAAGTTCCCCAGTACCCAGCCAAAGGGAAAGGGCACACGGTTCGCCCTGGGCTGGGAAAAGCAATAAAAAGCAGCATTCCATTTACAGTGGGTGTGTGTGTTTGGCTCTTGGGGCAAGCTGTCCCTGCCTCACGCCCGCCTCGGTTCCCCCAGCAGAAGTGCCGTGCCTGAAGGACGCTGCTCTGTGCTGGAGCCTGCGGAGCAGCCCGGCTCCCTCCCCTGTGCCCGGAGTCCTGCACACACTGCTCACCTTTGCCAGGAGTTACAGGGCAACCGGCACAAGAGTGGGAATCCTCAGCCAGGCCTGCAGCCCTCGGCTGCCGTTTGCCTTTCTCTGCTCCTGTGCAGACTGCCGACGGCCGATGCCAACCGTCTGTGCTGTGCCCAGCTCGGCTACGCTTCCCCTCGGGAGCGGCCGGCTGCCAGTCGGGCTCTGAGAGCGGAGCATTCGCCCACTCCCAGGCTACAAGGGCCTCCTTGCAGCCTGCCTCTGCCCAGGCTCAGGCTGCTCCGGGCTCTGCCAGGGGCCTCCGCCCTGGGCGAGGCTGGGCCTGCTGTCACCTCACAGATGCTGACAGCTCTGCACCAGAGGAAACCTCTCCGAGCACTCTCACTGATCTTGCTGATTTCTCACTTGAGCAAGACTCTCCTGCAGCCAAAGAGATTGCACTTCGGGATACAAATCCAAATGGCACCAACCCAAATGCTCTTAAGTCACAGCTGAAGACCTGCATGTGCACAGGATCTTTTGTCTGCCCCACTCCTCCTTTGGTTTTGCCTGCAAATGCCACTGCCCTTTCTGCCTCAAATTGAAGCACCACAGGTGTGCAAAATACGGTCAGTGGGCCGTATGCCAAAGGCACTGTGGTCTGGAGAGGATGACTGAAGCGGAGCCTTCCCCACTTTCAAGGCACACCAAAGAAGCCATCAACGTCGCTCTGCACCTTCAACAGACAACTGAACACTCCGACGGAAACGCTGCGCTTATTGACAGGGTGAGAAAGAACGGAATCTTCCAGATGAGCTTACGATTCAGAAATTTTATTTCCCCATAACCTTATTCTATATAGATAATACAGAATATTAATCCTATAATCCTACTCTACAAGCCTACTCTAAGGTGGTTATTGAGATAACCAGTCATTACACGAATGTCACATTCATGTCTACTCCTTCTTCTTCTTCTTCTTCTTCTTCACTGCCATGATCAGCAGTGTCAGGGTGAACGCTGAATTCGCTGATGTTACAAACGGATGCTGTGCACAGGAAAAAAAATTAAAACCACAAATCAAAAATCAGTGAACCATGACTTTCCAAGCTGAGTGCTTCACAGGCTCAATCAGGGTCCCTCTGGTTCCTAGAAAGAGCCAGAGACAGGACCAATGGGACAATCTGCACCTACAGCTTCATAGGAGGACCTTGGCATCATAAGCAAACCTGGCCCAGAATCCCACTCATCTGTTTATTCTGGTGTCTTCATCTTGATGGGACTTTTGCCCTGCCAGGGCTCTAGAAATGGTGCTTTCTGTCCCTGGGATTTCCTCCTGCCCGCAGATGTTGTATGGGAAGTTGAAAGCCATCTTCTCTTGCTTTCTGTGCAGCTCCTGCAAGACAACAGGCATGAGCAGGTTGCGCTCTCAGAGATGCCATGCCAGACTCAGGGAGAGCTGTTGCCAGCCCAAGAGCAGGAAGAGCAGCTCAGGCAGCAGGTGGAAGAGCCACAGGAGAATGAAGAGGTAGCTGACAGAGTGAAGGGCGGGAAGAGGGGCATAAAACAGAGCTCTTGGGACTGAGGAGACCAGGAGTCCCAGAGGCACAGAAAGCACCGAGCCTTGTCATGTGCAGAGATCGGCACTGGGAAAGGAGGTTGGCAGTGGAAGCAGAGGTGGGCAGGGACGCAGAAAGAAGTGGCTGAGTGAATGTGATTTTGAGGCTGAAAGAGGAAAAAGCTGAGCCTGATGGCAGCTCCCTGTCACTTGCTCTGAGTTTGTGTGTGCAGAATATCAAGGCAGAGCCACAAGCAGAGCTGCCTGAAGCTCAGAGTGGCATCAAGGCACTGAAGAGGAGCAACAGAGAAGACATGATGGAAATTCATCTCCAAGAGGAGATGAATGATGAAACATCCTCTCTCTCTTTTTTTACAGAACATCAAGGAACAGCTGCAAGCAGGGCTGCAGGAAACGGAGGCTAGGATCAAGGCAAGGGAGAAGAGGCGGGAGGAAGAAAGGAAATTCATAAGAGACAAAATTAATGCCCTCCCTCAAAGTCCAGAAAAGCGAGTGAGTGAAACAGCAATAACCGCCACAGTCACCAAGCTGGTGCTTTCTGCCCTTCTTGCCTTTCCACTGCAGAGCAGCAGGCAAGTGGGGTGATGCCTCTGAGGGCCATCCTGTTGTAGTGACTGTGGCAGCCGTTCTGAAGGACATTTCCTGGTATCTTGAATCTCAACTGCTGCCCTGGACAATGGAAGTAGTCCTTTGGCCTTTTGGCCAGCAGTCATCCAAACTGATTCCTGCTGGCCTCTCCCTGCTCTCCTCATTTCTTGTGGTGTTTTAACAGTGGAACATGGTGCCCAAGACGGAGGATGGAAACAAGCTGTCTGTAGCCCTTGTAAATCTCTTCTTTCCCTTTGCTCACAGCTGATGATTCTTGGCTGACAGGGACAAGCTGTAGTCTCTGACTGCTTTGTTCTGTTTGACTCAAGGTGGAAGAGTTGACGTCTCGCCAGGCAGCCTGCAAAGGCTTCCAGCAAATGACTGAGGAGGAGGAGCCCCAGGATCGGTCTAAGCCACAGGAACTGCCTCCACCAGAAGTGCTGCCAGTTGAGCATGACCTGAACGTGGTGGAGGACAAGAGCACTCCATGGGAGCAGGTAGAACATTTGAACAAGGAGCTGCAAGTGTGTCTGCAGCCCTTGGAGGGAGAAGAGAGGGAGGAAGTGGAATATGGTCCTTGGGAGGAAACGGAATATGGTCCTTGTGGCAGTCCTCCTTCAGAAAATCCCTGAAAATGGAAGATGAATCTGGCCATGAACTCCAGTAAAACCAGTCTTTGCCTTTGAGCCATCCAGTCAAAAGGAAGTGGACGTGCAAAAAATCCATTTGAAGAGCCCTGCATGTGGCAGGCTGACAGCATCTTCCTAAGGGCTTGCATTTGGAATGGCATCTCAGGGTCATCTCTGCCAGCCACCTTTCTTAAACAAACTCATTTCTTCTCCCAGATCTACACAGGCTCTTGCACCAAACCAGCTGCAGCAGGAGCATTGTGTCAAGGAGCCTTAGCTCCCCAAGCTGAGACGGTGATCCTGGGCAGTCGGTTCATCTCCTGCGCTGACACAGCTGCTGCTCAGCAACAGCAGATCGAGGAGGACTCCCTGGAGCTACTGAGTACGTCTTGTGTATTTGTTGTCTGGAGGATAGCGTATTGTGCGCATGTGGCAGCGTAGCTGGACCAAATGTTCTTCCTCAGTTTGATATCACAGGGACATTTAGGATTCCCCATAGGAACTTCTGTAGGTAATCAGTCTCTGCTGGCCATTTCTGCTTCAGAGCTGTCTGTCTGGTTGTTGTTAGCCAGCTGACCACAAAGTGTTCAGAGCCCCAGCAATGGGGCTGCCTTTTTAGGTGTCTCCTGGAAGCTGGGATCTCTGCTTCAAAGCGAGTCTCTTGAATTTTGTTTTCCTCAGGGACAATTGTGAGCATGGAAAATCCCATGACAAAATCCATCAAAGTCAAAAATATCGGCAGCGGGTGAGTCCAACCACAAAACCATGGGCCAGGTGTTTTCCTGGTAGAATATCTATCAAGTCTGAAGTCAGGCAAGCTGCAAAAATGTTCAGACACTGAGGCTAGACTGTCCCATCTCTCAGTACCAGTCAGAATTTGTAAGCGTGGCCAGAAGGCATTGTCAAATTGTCAAATGGTCACACTGCCAAAGTGTTGCCTGCAGTGGGCAACAGGACCTGGTAGATCTCCTAGTCTCTCAAGTGTGGGACAGTGGTGTGTTAATTTCCTCTGCATTTTTGTATAGCTATAATCAGCTGGCCACACGTACAGAGGGAGAAGAATCTTGCTTGCCTGAAAGAGAAACCTACTCCCTATCACAGCTTTCTTTCCAAGAGTTTGCTGAAGGAAATACTCCATGGTCAGGATTAGAACTGCATAATTTAGAGACTGAAACCCGAGAAGAAAGAAGAAACTCTCCTTCTGAGCAGAGGCAGTAATCCTCAATGCTTCAGGCCCAGTGGCCATGCACTTGAGAGCAAAATGCCTCATCTGCCTTCTGACAGAGCCCTTCTGCATCCTGCAGGTTTTAGGCATTTCCAGCAGAGATCTCCAGTCTGGGCTGGCTTGCACTCCAAGATCTAAACGCTTTCTCCTTTCTTTGTGGCTCTTTTGTTTCTCGGACTTTTGGAGAGGTTTGTAAAGCACTCAACACTGCCACAGGAGGAGAGGTAAATGCCAACAGCCCCCACAGACTCTGCTGCTCTCAGGGGCTTTCCTCTCCGGTGTCAGCTGTGGCTGCAGCTTTGGGTAGAGCTGTGTTGAAAAGACACAAGAAGCACAGACTTGTGGCAGCCTGCAAATTGCATTTGGGACAGTCTTTGTCCTTCTCAGGTGCCAGAAAGAAGGCAAGGAGGGAAGTGGTTCCTTTCACAGAAGGACTCGCTCACTTGCTGAATTGCTAAAACAAAGGTGGTGCCTCCTCGAGCATCTCCCTGCTCTTTTGGGCTCCAGCTTGAGTCCTGAATTTTTATTTCTGCCTGCCAGCAAATACATCTGAATGATACTTGTGGGAGCTCGGTACCTCTGAACGACAGAACCGATAGGATTTCTGCAGAAGCCATTTCATATTTACATTACACTATGTTTATAGATTGTAAGACCACTGTTCACACCTTCATGCCTTTCTTGATTGGTTCGTCTGCATTGTTGGCTCAGCACACGTGCCTTAGGCAATTTGATTGGCTATAATTCCAATCCTTCATGGCCTCTATCTCATTCTTTTTGTCCTGGTATTCAATTTCCCAGGCTCCTATTCTTTTTAGACCAGTTTGTGTCTCTGTGGCCTTGATACATTCCCAAGGAGCTGCTACTTGTAACTAATATCTCTAGGTGGTAGTTGGGCTTGAGCACTTTGTATTCCAAGTTATGCAGATACATTGCTGCGGATACATTGCAACAGTTAGTGGTAGCTCCTCAGCCACCTGCAGTGCTGATGGCTCTCTCTTCTGCTGGAGAAGAGGCCAAAGAGGAGCAAAATGAGCAAAGTTACCACAACCCTACAGCTATGGGGACAGCAGAGTCAGATTTTCCTGAGATAGTAAATGCCAATTCTGGAGGGTGCTGTCTTTGGTGCAAGGCAGAGGTGCAAGTTTCTGCCCAGCCAGCACTTGCTGCTGCTGGCTAAGGATGCCGAGTGCTGCAGTCCTGCCAGGACCTAGCATTTGCCCCAGCCAGTGACAGCTGGGAAATGGGCTTTGATCTGCCATGTTGAGGCACCAAAGGGCTGGTGCTCCAGGTGAGCATCTGGCTCAGTGAAGCTCTATGTCTTGGCTTCTGCAGCGCTCTAGCCCAAGGCTGCAGGGGCTCCTTTTGGAGGTCACAAGGTTTTGTTTGCTTGTTTTCCCATTTGGGACCTGTGTTTGGCTTGTGGAAGTGTTCTGCATTTTTCTCGAGTCGTTCTTCACTTCCACAGAGACATCAGGCTTTTGATAAGTCCCAGCTATTCCTTCTGTCCTCCATAACCAAAGCTGTGCCATACCACAGGTGGTGCCTTCAAAGTGACTCCAGTTCCAGCCTAGACCTCTCCTCTTCCAGACGACTCCTTCCCCAACACGCCCAGCAACACCAACCCCAGCTCAACGCCCTGCCAAGACCCGCAGCTGTCCCCATCCCTCCGCAGAGCTTTCCCACCCCCTGGTTCCCTGCAAATGCCGTGGGATGGCACTCAGGAGGATGTGCTCCAAGGCCTTCCCCGGCAGCAAGCTCAGGCTGCCAGGCCTACGGTTCCTGGATCATCCTTCCCACCCACCCTTCCCGTGCACGGCTGTTCCATTTGCGCTCAGCTCGGACTTGTCTGCTTAAGTAGGACTGCTGGTAAAGGATGGAGAGCAGCCTGGCAAGCTCCTTCTCCAGCTCCCTCTTTACTCTCGGGGGAGGTAGAACATGCCACAGGAAAGCAAGCAGTGCCAAAAGACTTGGGCCAGCATCAGGCACATTTAGGAATGAAACAAGGCCTGTATTTGATGTAAGGAAACACAGGCAATTGACAGAATGAAAGAGTACTTAGCACAGATATCCAGAAGTACTTAGCACCAGTTAACATAAGAAAAACCTGGAAGCCTAACTTGGCAAGAGAGTGACTTGACAAAAAGCTTTAGACATAGCCTTCGGGAAAGACCTAAGGGCGGCTACAGAATCAGCCCTGTGCAGGGAAGGGGTGAGGAAGATGAGCTGCTTTGGGGCGCTGACACTCCTCCTGGCCAGCAGGTGGACATTAGCTTCAAGTCTAGGATTCTGACGCAATGTGTTTCTTTCTAAGCCCCTGCCTATGGAATCACCTCAGCAGTCTAAAGACAGAAGGTATTTTTGATAGAATTCCTACAGAAACCCACTGCAATTTGGGCGTGGCAAAGAAGCCTTGTGGTGGGGTGCAGGGCCATAACCTCCTGCCAATCAAAGAGCTTTTGGTGGACAATGCATTTGTCTGCTGATTGCTTTGAATTCTAGAGACCTCTCAGGACTGCTCTATCCTGAGGGAACGCCCTTGGCCTTGACCTGTAGGCACTCGCGCAAGCTTCAAATCAGCTGCCTCAGCTTCCAGGACCTCTCTTGGCCGGCATCCTGACGGGGATGCAGGACTGCTGCGAGGCACTGCTGGGACCCAGCAGGACAGGACCGGCTGTCTGGTGTCCACGTAGCAGCACCCCCTGACACAGCCGGGGTCATCCCGAAAGCAGACAACGCTCACGTGTCTGCAGAGAGGGGCAAGGAGCGCTGGGCTCCTCTCAGGGTATCTCAGCTGGGCCTGCCTGCTCCACAACACGCCTCCATTTGAAGGCCTGCTAATGCCCATCTGCCAGAAATGCCTTCCTTGCTCTCTCCAAGATGCACAGGAAGAGCCAGTGAGCAGGGCGCCTCCGGAGGCAAACCTTCCAAGCCTTTTCTGAGGCCACAGACACCCCAAGATCAGCCAAGACTCTCCGTGCCGCCTGGCCCACACAGCCCAGCTCGGTGCCAGCCCTCTGGGCCGCAGCAGCTTCCAGCAAGCAAGAGGCAAATGCATATTGCCAAGAGTTGAAACACAGCAGACAGGTAAGATGTGAGAGGGGTGTGCGTGAAGGCCTTTGAATTCACAGCTCTCAAAGACAGCTTTGGGGCTGGCAGCTGGACAGAGATGCTCCTGCTCACACCTGTGTCCAAACGGGGGGGAACACACCCTGCTGCAGGTGCTGGCCTTGGTCTCCGCAGGTCAGGGTGGATTCCAAACCTGCTATTCACAGCCTTCTCCTTTCCCTTGTCCATCTGCCGAGTGCAACGGGCCTCAAGGACTGAAAGGACCACAGAGAGCCAAAGGGGGACAGTTGTTCCTACAGCACTGGGAGCTCCTAGGAAAGCGCTTTCCTTCCGCAGCAAGCCCTTTTACCCCAGAGGCATTTCCCCAAATGTGTACCTTTCCTGGGGAACACCAACACACTCTTAAGAAACCCTGGCAAGGCTGAATTCCTTCTGGTGCTTTCTGGACAGGCGCTCCAGCTCTAGCTGGGATTTCCCCCAGTGTGATTCCAGGTGGAGGTTCGCACATGCAGCCCCAGGCCCTCTACAAACACAAGCTGCCCGCTGCCTCTTCACCTGCCTCGACGCCTGCCTGCGCTCACAGCAGCAAAACCAGGCTCTTCACGGCCGGAGACCAGAGCCCTGTTCCTGCAGGACGCTCTTGCCAGCACCTTCCAGGACTCTCCGCTGTGCACCCAGCACTTTTCATGCCCGCTCTCCACAGCCTTTGGAACACAGAGCACAGCCAGGCTGGCGCTGCCATCAGCACACGCCAACACAGGCGGAGGAAGGAGAAGCAGGGGCTGCTTTGTGACCATGCCCAAGAGAGACTGGAAGGCTGCCCTCCCTCTGCTCTCACTTGCTTGGCTTTCTGACAGGCTCTGAGGCAGGGGCTGCGATTCCTCAGCTCTGGGCACCAGAACCGGAGCCGGGATCCCGGCACTGCCTGACGGCGCTCGGGCCATTGGCTCAGTCACGCGTCCGAGTCTCGGCCACCGTGCTGCTGCTGCTTCACTTGCCCTAAGGCACACCCAAAGCTCCCTGTTAAGGCCTGATGGTCTCTGCTTCTGCCCTCTCCTTGACCCTGTGCAGGGATGGAGCACTTCTGTGCTTTCAGGTAGCTATTCTTGAAAGCTTCCAGCATTCCAAGCTCCTTTGCCCTCTGTAGATGCTTGCCATGGAATCCCTCACAGCTGGGTTCAGAGCATACTCAGGTTGGCTCTTCCAAAATCCAGGAGCTTCAGGCTGCTCAGTAGGACCTTAAACGCCACAGGGTTGTGGAACTGGACCTTCAGCACAGGCACCTTTCCAGCCTGACGCGGCCTCGCTCCTCTGTGTCTCTGAACAAAACACGGCGCAGAAGAGGACGGCAGCAGGGGCCTGTGTGTGCCAGGCCTCAGGTTTTTACGCCGCTTCAGCTCCACAGAGACCCAGGTGTAGTAGTTTGAAGGCAAAACAAATGAGAGGCTCCAAGTCAGAGATACAATTTAATAGGAAAAAAGGAAAGAAAGTAAAATAAAATAGATGCAATAATAGAAAAGACCACTGACAGAGTCAGAATACAGCCTGAGCGTAGTGATGGAAGCAGTCCAGATGAGGTTGTCTTCCTGAAGCAGTGATCCTGTAGAAAGGTCTAGTAGCTCGGGTCCTCTGGGAATCCAGTGGGTAAGCGCCCCTCTGGTGTTCAGAGTCTCAGCTTATATCCAGGCTGGAATGCTTGGTTTCTCCCTCTGGGCGGAGCATCTCACAATGGGATGGTGAGTCATGTGATAAGGCCTGATGGGCCCATTAACAGGAGGTAGTCCAGGAGAGGGGTTATCTGTGAGCTGTGTAGCAAAGGTGCTGATGGGCCCATAAACAGAAGTTAAGTGTTGGGGGTTGGGTTTGTTCCTTCTTTCTCTGGGGAATTTTTTCCCCACGGGTTGCCAAGGGGACCGGGTGTTGGATACTTGAGAGTGCTTGGCTGAAACAAAGAGATGGACAAAAGGTGGAAGGGGGAGATAACGCAGGTAAAAGACACAGCTTGAGGCAGCTGCGTGCTTTTCTGCTTCCGGCGTTCGGGAGACGCGTGTCTGCCGCTCCTCGAGGATCTCAGCCGCCGCAAAGCACGCCGAGCAGAAGCTGGGCCGCTTTTTTCTGCCTCGCCTTCGAACTTCTTCGGCGTTGCTCCTCTTGCTGCAGCGTGACCCTGCACCCCCTGCGCTGCCGGGACATCCTGCCCCTGCCTGCCGGGACACCCTGCCATCCCAGCTACCAGCCCGGGACTTTTCCACTGTTCCAGCTTGGTGCTCTGAGGATCCTGCAGGGACACCGAAACCAAACTGCCCTGGGTTTTGTGAAACAAAGCCCTCAAGGTTCTTGGTACTGTTGTCGTTTGTCATTAATGCTGTAGTTGTTTGGTGGGGGGGGAGTTTTTT
Source organism: Chamaea fasciata (assembly GCF_029207755.1). NCBI lineage: Eukaryota > Metazoa > Chordata > Aves > Passeriformes > Sylviidae > Chamaea > Chamaea fasciata. The sequence continues at coordinate 4,893,295 of NW_027094114.1, read as the reverse complement.
TTTTTTTTTTTTTTTTTTTGTGTTTGTTTGCTTTGTATTACATACTAGTAAAGAACTGCTATTCCTATTTCCCAAATCTTTGCCAAAGAGCCTCTGATTGTAATTTTACCTAGCAGATACCTGTCTTCCTAAACCAAGACAGATTTTGGCGCCCAAGTGTGGGGCTTGAGGGCACTGAGAAAAGAAAAGGGAAGAGAAATAGCAGTTCTTAACTAACCTAGTACTTTCTTTTGTGTGCGTTGGATATAAAAACCTCATTAGGCTGCATCATGTGGTCTAACTTAGCCTGGTTTGGGTGGCATGTGGTTGTGGCTGTATTCCTTCCATTTGCAGGCCCTTATCTAAACATGGGCCCTATAACTAAGGCTACTGTGACTGTCATCCAGTTTATTTTATGGCTTAATAAGGTGAAGAACTCATGGATTTTTAATTTCCTCTGGAAGGCAGGCACATGGATTCAGGGCTATCGTACACTAACTGTGTGTTTTTGGAGTTACTTTAACAATGGTACCTACTGTGAGGAAATGACACCGGGGGAAGTTTCTTTTTCCCAACCCTTTACCCATCTCTTTGGGTCTGCCCCACCAGTTTTTGAAGGGTTTAAATCCTCTCTGAATGCTAATGATATCATACAATGGCTGGTGCTGCTAATATGCGTATTCTGTTTAGCATTCAGAGATAAGGGAAGATTGACCTGGATAACCACCCTGATACCTAGCCCACAGAATAGGGATGATACCCCAGAGCCTGACTCTGCCCCACAGCCTGCCTCAGAAAGGACCCACCCGGATTGGGTTGAGGTTCTGGTAAAAGAGATAGGCCAAATGCTGAAGGAGTACATTTCCCCAGCTCATGAAAAACCCTCCCCCTGCCCCGAGAAGGCAGAGACTGATGGTGCAGCAGTGGAACCCACAGATGTTACAACTGTCCAGGTTCCAGCTGAACCACAAGGGCAGCCACAGCCAGCAGCAGTCGCCCCTGTGGAAACAAGGAAGTGTAAAGTGAAATCGTCAGATCCTGATATTAAGGGTAAGAAAGGAGGGTCCTCACAGCCCACAGAAGAGCCACAGGTTGAGATCATCACTGAGTCCCTGACATATGAAAGTCTACGTAATCTGCAAAAAGATATTGCACGACGAGGACGTGAGGCTTATACAGCCTGGCTACTTCGAGTCTGGGACCTTATGGGTACAGGTGTGCAACTGGATAGTGCTGAAGCAAGGAATTTGGGACCCTTGACCCAGGACTCAGGTATAGATCAGGTATTTGTAGGAGAGCAAAGGCCCCTTCCCCTTTGGGAACGACTTCTAATGAGTGTGAGAGAGAGATTTGTCCACAGAGACAGAATGCAAGAGCACAACCATAGAATGCGATGGAAGACCCTTGAGGAAGGAATCCAACAGTTGAGAGAAGTGGCAGTATTGGAAGTACTTTTTGGGAGGACCGGACAGCATGATAATGACCCCGACAAGGTTAAATGCACAGGGCACATGTTGTGGAATCTGGCAACTCATGGACCATCCCAATACGCCACATTCATTGCAACAATTAATGCCGAGGATAACCGAGAGACAGTGGGTTCTGTTGCCAACAAGCTCAGAAATTATGAAAGTATGATCAGTGGCCCAATGCAGGCTCATGTCTCTGCGGTGGTGAAGGAACTCAAAGAGGAGATAAAGGAGGTGAGAGAGGAGATGAGAAGGAACAGTTCCCATGTAGCACCGGTGCAAGCCACAGGCCCCAGAATCAGAGCCCAACATCCCCCAGCGAGAGAGAGAGGGTACACCCCTCGAGCTGACCTGTGGTTTTATCTGCGGGACCATGGGGAGGACATGGGAGCGTGGCATGGGAAACCTACTTCTGTCCTGGCAGCACGGGTACGTGAGCTCAAGGAGAGAAACGCTAACAGAGGGAGTTCCACTAGAATGAAGGTAGCCTCAGCCTCCCATGAGCAAGCTGCCAGGTATTACGGAGGTGGGAATGCTGTGTCAGATTCCCTCGAAGGAACCTCTACCATGTATGTCCAAGAAGGGAATAATAACCAGTGCTAGAGGGGCCCTGCCTCTAGCCAGGAAGAGGCACGGGAAAATCGGGTTTTTTGGACTGTGTGGATTCGATGGCCTGGCACATCAGAGCCACAAAAATATGAAGCTTTAGTAGATACTGGGTCGCAGTGTACTCTAATGCCATCAGGACATGTGGGGGCAGAACCGATTTCCATTGCCGGGGTGACGGAGGGATCACAGGAATTGACTCTGGTTGAAGCCGAGGTGAGCCTGACCGGGAAGGAGTGGCAGAAACTTCCGATTGTGACCGGCCCAGAGGCTCCATGTATTCTGGGCATAGACTTCCTCAGGAATGGATATTATAAAGACCCTAAAGGACTCAGATGGGCTTTTGGAATAGCTGCTGTGGAGACAGAGAACATTAAGCAGTTGAACACCTTGCCGGGACTATCAGAGAACCCATCTGCAGTGGGACTCCTGAAGGTAGAAGAACAACAAGTACCTGTTGCCACCTCGACAATGCACCGTCGGCAGTATCGGACAAATCGGGACGCCGTGATCCCCATCCACAAGATGATCCGTGAGCTGGAGAGCCAAGGGGTGGTCAGCAAAACCCACTCACCCTTCAACAGCCCCATCTGGCCTGTGCGCAAGTCTGATGGAGAATGGAGACTGACTGTGGACTATCGTGCATTGAATGAAGTGACTCCACCGCTGAGCGCTGCTGTGCCGGACATGCTGGAACTTCAGTACGAGCTGGAGTCCAAGGCAGCGAGGTGGTATGCCACTATTGACATTGCCAATGCATTTTTCTCCATTCCTCTGGCTGCAGAATGCAGGCCTCAGTTTGCTTTCACCTGGAGGGGCGTGCAGTACACCTGGAACCGGCTGCCCCAGGGGTGGAAACACAGCCCCACCATCTGCCATGGGCTGATCCAGGCTGCACTGGAGAAAGGTGAGGCTCCGGAACATCTACAGTACATTGATGACATCATTGTGTGGGGAAAGACTGCAGCTGAAGTGTTCGAGAAAGGGGAGAGGATCATCCATATTTTGCTGAAAGCCGGGTTTGCCATCAAGAAGAGCAAAGTCAAGGGACCTGCCAGAGAGATCCAGTTCCTGGGAGTAAAGTGGCAAGATGGACGGCGGCAGATCCCCACTGAGGTCATTGATAAGATCACAGCAATGTCTCCACCGACCAGCAAAAAGGAAACACAAGCTTTCCTAGGAGCCATAGGTTTTTGGAGGATGCACATTCCTGAGTACAGTCAGATCGTGAGCCCTCTCTACCTGGTTACCCGCAAGAAGAACAATTTCCACTGGGGCCCTGAACAGCAACAAGCCTTTGCCCAGATCAAGCAGGAGATTGCTCATGCAGTAGCCCTTGGCCCAGTCAGGACGGGACCAGATGTGAAGAATGTGCTTTATTCTGCAGCCGGGAACAACGGTTTGTCCTGGAGCCTTTGGCAGAAGGTGCCAGGGGAGACCCGAGGCCGACCACTGGGATTCTGGAGTCGAAGTTACAGAGGATCTGAAGCCAACTACACTCCCACAGAGAAGGAGATCTTGGCCGCCTATGAAGGAGTTCAAGCCGCCTCAGAAGTGATTGGCACAGAAGCACAACTCCTCTTGGCACCCCGACTACCAGTGCTGGGGTGGATGTTTAAAGGAAAGGCTCCCTCCACGCACCATGCCACCGATGCCACATGGAGCAAATGGACTGCCCTCATCACACAGCGTGCCCCTATTGGAAACCCAAATCGCCCTGGGATTTTGGAGATAATTACAAACTGGCCGGAAGGAGAAAACTTCGGTTTCACGGACGAAGAGGAGCTGGTACAAGTGACACGAGCTGAAGAAGCTCCTCCATACAACCAACTGCCAGCAGAAGAAACACACTACGCTCTCTTCACTGACGGTTCCTGTCGCATCGTGGGAATGAACCGTAAGTGGAAAGCAGCCGTATGGAGCCCCACACGACAGGTTGCAGAAGCCACTGAAGGAGAAGGGGGATCAAGTCAGCTTGCTGAACTCAAAGCTGTTCAATTAGCCCTTGACATTGCTGAAAGAGAGAAGTGGCCAAAGCTCTACCTCTACACTGATTCGTGGATGGTAGCCAATGCTCTGTGGGGCTGGCTGGAAAGGTGGAAAAAGGCCAACTGGCAGCGTAGAGGAAAACCAATCTGGGCTGCTGATGAATGGAAGGACGTTGCCACTCGTGTAGAGAAGCTGCCTGTGAAAGTCCGCCATGTAGATGCCCATGTTCCCAAGAGTCGGGCTAATGAGGAACACCAAAACAACAAGCAGGTAGATCAGGCTGCCAAGATAGAAGTGTCAAAGATAGATTTAGATTGGCAACACAAGGGAGAGTTGTTCCTAGCTCGATGGGCCCATGATGCCTCAGGTCATCAGGGCAGAGATGCCACCTATAAGTGGGCCCGAGACCGAGGGGTGGATTTAACCATGGACAGTATTTCTCAGGTTATCCATGACTGTGAGACATGTGCTGCAATCAAGCAAGCCAAGCGGGTGAAGCCCTTATGGTATGGTGGGCGGTGGTCCAAATATAAATATGGGGAAGCCTGGCAGATTGACTACATCACCCTTCCCCAAACCCGCCAGGGCAAGCGTTATGTGCTAACCATAGTGGAAGCCACCACTGGATGGTTGGAGACCTACCCTGTGCCTCATGCTACTGCCCGGAACACCATCCTGGGCCTGGAAAAACAAGTCCTGTGGAGACATGGCACCCCTGAGAGAATCGAGTCGGACAATGGGACTCATTTCAAGAATAGTCTTATAAGCACCTGGGCTAGAGAACATGGCATTGAGTGGGTGTACCATATTCCTTATCATGCACCAGCGGCCGGGAAAGTTGAACGGTGCAATGGCCTGCTTAAAACTACCTTGAAAGCACTGGGTGGGGGAACCTTTAAGAATTGGGATACTAATTTAGCAAAGGCCACCTGGTTGGTGAACACTCGAGGTTCCACCAACCGAGCAGGTCCTGCCCAATCTGAGCCCTTGCAAAAGACAGACGGAGATAAGGTTCCAGTGGTACACATGAGAGGTATGCTGGGAAAAACTGTTTGGATTAATCCTGCCTCCAGCAAAGACAATCCCATCCTTGGGGTTGTCTTCGCTCAGGGACCAGGTTGCACCTGGTGGGTGATGCAAAAGGATGGAGAGACCCGATGCATACCTCAAGGGGACCTTGTTTTGGGGTGAACTACCCATGACAATGTGGCTGCATCCATATTTGTATATATATATATGTATTTTTAACAGTTAAAACTCAATGTAATATGTTTGTATGGGAAAAAAATTCGGGGTGGATAATGTTGGGGGTTGGGTTTGTTCCTTCTTTCTCTGGGGAATTTTTTCCCCACGGGTTGCCAAGGGGACCGGGTGTTGGATACTTGAGAGTGCTTGGCTGAAACAAAGAGATGGACAAAAGGTGGAAGGGGGAGATAACGCAGGTAAAAGACACAGCTTGAGGCAGCTGCGTGCTTTTCTGCTTCCGGCGTTCGGGAGACGCGTGTCGGCCGCTCCTCGAGGATCTCAGCCGCCGCAAAGCACGCCGAGCAGAAGCTGGGCCGCTTTTCTGCCTCGCCTTCGAGCTTCTTCGGCGCTGCTCCTCTTGCTGCAGCGTGACCCTGCACCCCCTGCGCTGCCGGGACATCCTGCCCCTGCCTGCCGGGACACCCTGCCATCCCAGCTACCAGCCCGGGACTTTTCCACTGTTCCAGCTTGGTGCTCTGAGGATCCTGCAGGGACACCGAAACCAAACTGCCCTGGGTTTTGTGAAACAAAGCCCTCAAGGTTCGTGGTACTGTTGTCGTTTGTCATTAATGCTGTAGTTGTTTGGTGGGGGGGGAGTTTTTTTTTGTGTTTGTTTGCTTTGTATTACATACTAGTAAAGAACTGCTATTCCTATTTCCCAAATCTTTGCCAAAGAGCCTCTGATTGTAATTTTACCTAGCAGATACCTGTCTTCCTAAACCAAGACACTGGCCCTGAACAAATCCATTACCAGGCCAAGAACAAAGCCTTTCCTCTAAACATGATGCATTTCTGGAAAGCCATCCCAAGGATCTGGTATCATCTGTTACACAAAACCAGTGCCTGTGTGTGCAGCCTCCAAACACGGCTGCCTCAGGAGATTGATGCTCCTGCTGGGTTGTGTCAGGTTAAGAGAGAAGAGACTCATCTGCACTCCCAGACAGGGCACCAACAATGGCAGCAGGACAAACTCAGTTCATTCTCTGCCCGGGCTGCTCCCGGGCCCATCTCAGGAGAGCCACCAGCTCATTAAGAGCCCATCTCTGGAACAGAGAAGAGCTCAGAGGAACAGTGGCAAGTGACAATCCAAATTACAGCTCCTGAGCGATGGACACCTTGTCCCAGCTCCTTTCCTGGGACAGCCATCAGCCCTGCTTTGAAACCCCAAAGTTTGAAACCCCAAAGTCACTCTGCCAGTAAAGAAAGACTTTCTCCTGTGCAGTCTAAACCCTCCCTGGTACAGCTTTGAACCATTCTCACACGTTCCATCCCAGGATATCAGGGAGAAGAGAAAGGGAAATGCAGGGCAGAGCCAGGGGGGCAGCGAGATGGGAGTGTGCAGCCTGCAGGGACACAGCAGCAGCTGTGGGACAGCGCAGGACAAGCTGTGCTGGACGTGGCCAAGGGCCCGGCAGGCCTGGCAGTGCCCAGGAAAAGCCAAGTCTTGGTGCCCTGGGGCACCGCAGGGTCTGTGCCACCAAGGGCTGGGAGGGGACACCTTGTCCTGAGGCCCTGGGGCCTCCTGGCACAGCCCCAGCAAGGCTGGGCACTGTCACCCCCTTGTCCTGCCCTCAGCATCCCCCCACATCCATCCCAGTGGCCCCAGGGATCTGCTGGGACCAGTCCCTGGGGAGCCTTGGTCAGGAATGGCCCTGGGGGGCTCCTCAGTGCTCCCAGGGACTGCAGGTTTTTCAAAGCACTTTGGGTTTTGCTTTTGCCTGGGAGTCTCTGAGGGGTTTGTGCAATCACGGCCTCCAGTTGTCTGCTGTAATTAGTCCCTTGAGATGTTTTGTCACTAACAACACTCAGTGGGGCTCATTAATGTTTCAAGTTACTCAAGAGTCATTAAAGTACTACTTTCTGACACTGAATCACTCTGAGAGGTTTGTGCAGTCATGGCCTCCAATTATCTGCTGTAATTAGTCCCTAGAGAGGCTTTGTACTGACACTCAGTGGGGCTCATTAATGCTCTGAGATACTCAATGTCTTTTAAGGTACTTGGGGTTTTCCTTCCCACACTCCGTCTCTGAGAGGTTTTTGGGCACTCCAGTTCTCTCCTCCAAGGAGTCCATGAAGAGCCTGTGTTGGGGATGGACCTCAGTGGGACCCAGGAATGCTTTGAGACACGTTGGGTTTTTCCTTTGACTTGGACTCCTGGAAAGGTTTGTGCCATCTCCTCTCAGGCCCTGAGGGCTCAGCACCAAATGCACCACGGGGCTCTTTGGGAACAAGCAAGTCCTGACAAACCACGGCTCTGCCTTGATTTCCCTCTGCTCTGGTGCAGTTCATTACGAAGGTTTTGTACTGCAGTTATGGAGAAAGATTTCAAAGAGCTTCTAAGAAATACACATTCCTGTTATAAAGGGTGTGTTTTATTACTGTTCTCTTTAGAGGAGAGGTGATTGCAGCATTCTGTGATTGATGTCGATCCATGGTCCCTCCTTAGGTCTGGCTTGCTCAGAGAAGCTGTGCCTTCAGGTCTGACCCAGTGTTGACAACCTTGTTCCACATTCCCCAAGCCCATCCTGCCTGTCCTCACTCACCTGGGACCTGCTTTGCTCAGAGAGCTGCCTGCACTCAGACAAAAAGGACTTTTCTATTTTTGAAGCAACGTAAAACTCGTAATTTTCCCCACTGAAAACAGACACACTCCTCAAGTGTGTGCCAGCCCAAGGGGCCACCAAAACCACTCCAGCCCTGCCCTGGGCCGGCTGTGAGGGTGGATCAGCATCCCAACCTGCCCTGGGCCACTGCAAGGGGCTGTGGCCATGGACACACTGGGACAAACTAGGGACAATGGCAACAGTGTGAGAAAGACTGGGGGATATGGGGGCGTGCTATGAAAGATATTGGGGGGAATTGGAAGGGAAAGGGAATGAACTCAGGGGTATTGGGAGGGACCGGGCTGTACTGGTGATGAAATGGGCTGTAAAGGGGGGGACTGAAGGGGCACTGGGGTAGAACTGGGCTGTACTGGGGATGAACTGGGCTATACTGGGAAGGACTAGAGGGGTTGAATCGGCTGTTCCCGCCTCCGCAAACTCCCATTTGCCGAGGCTCCCGCCCATCACCGCCAGCATCCAATAAGTGCCAGGAAACCGGGGCCTCGGGGCGGTGCCTGGTGTCGGTGCCACGTTTCGGTTTTGCCTTCAACTCCCATCATGCACCGCGGCCCAATTGAGCCACTTTGCACCCCGGACTACACTGCCCGTCATGCCCCGCGCTCCACAGAACCCAGCCCTCGTATCCCCCCTCCCCCCCATGTGTACCCTACCTTTCCCCCAGACCCTCCAGGATCCCTAAGTGCCCCCTCAGTATTTATTTGGAACCCCCAAAATCGTCCCCGACTCCCCTGAATGCTCCCAACCCCAGAGATGCCCGTTAGAGCCACTTCTGGGAATTCATCTCCAATCATCCCCCGTGCTCTCAGAGCTCTGCCGAACACAGTCTCGCGCCGAAAATTCCTGCTGTGCCCCGTGTCCTAAAGCGCCCGGTTCGAGCTCCCCAAGTTCCCCCCAAGTGCTCCCGAACCGCACACGTTTCCTCCGAGGGCCTCAAGTCGCGACTCGGACGCAGAAGTGTCCGCCAAGCGCCTTCCGGGACCCGCCACAGCTCGGCTTTATGCACTCCCGGGACTGCAGCTCCCAGCATGCTCCGCGGCGCACACAAAGCCCTATTCCAGCCGTGACTCCATCTCCCGCCATGCCCCGCGCCCCACCGACAGCCACTGGAGCTGCGCCTCGAACTCCCATGATGCTCCTCGGCCCCGTTACACCGTGTTCTACCCACGCCTACAACTCCCATCATCCCCCGCGCCACAGAGAGTCCCCTCAGGGCCCCCCAAGTGCCCGCCCGGACCCCGAATTATCCGACAGAATCCTTTAGTGCCCCGCCAAGGGCCCACGCGGCTCCCCCAAGTGTCCTCCAGACCCTTAAGTTCTCTAGAAATTCCTTCCCCAGCTCCAAAACATCCCCAAATGTGCCCCAGAATCGTCTCCGCGGACCCCAAAGTAGCCCCTTTTACCCTCTCTGAGAAAATGATGAATACGATTACAAAAGGACTAAAAACAGGACTAATTAGCATAAGAAGGGACAAATCAATAGCCAATAGAGGTCAATGAATTAATGAAGGGAATTGTGTTATTTAGAACAAATGACCAATATTGTTTTTAGTTGCTAAACATGTATACCTTTTTCAATATAAATCTAAAATTAGGTATGTAAAGAACAGTAATAACATTATGAATCTGGAAAATATAATTATGTTTTAAAAATAATTGCATTTTATTTTTTAAAAAACATAATTTTTTTATGTTTTGTGATGTCAGTCCTTGGTGGGTGAGGTTAGATATGGTGAGGTTGGGGTGAGGAGCAGGTGTTCCAAACAAGGTCAGCCTGCAAGGGGCTCAATCTTCACCATGCCCAGACCTCCTAAGGAGACATTCAAATTAAGATCACTTGGAGAATGCTTCTGTCACTTCTTCAATGAACTGAAATATTAAAAAAATGTGCCCTTGATTTAAAAAAAAAAAAAAAATCATGAGATGCACTTGGCAATCTCCCTCCTTAACAGAACTCCAAACTGACTCCAAGCAGCTGCACAAGCCCTGGAGACTTGAAGACAACTGAAGAGAGAAAAAGAGCTTGTGAAGGTATTCTGTATTTTCATGAGCCCCACACTGGATTTGGGGCTGAGTCCAGGACGCTTAGGCATGGAGAGAGGGTTGAAGAAGCTGCTCAAGGAGGCAGAAGCAAAACTCCAAGTCCCTTGGAGCATCCCTGGGCTCCACTGAGGGCAGGGAGTGCCAAAGGCTCCCCAGGGACTGCTGAGAGCAGATCCTTGAGGCCAGGATTGCAGGGAGCCGCAGGCTGTGAGCAGGGAACTGCAATGCTGAGCAAGGCCTGGGCTGGTTGGAGGGAGCAGAAAGGCCAAGCCCTGAGCCCAGGCCTGGCACAGCAGGGCCTGTCCCTCCCGGGTGGCTCGGGGCTGGCTGTGGGGCAGTGGGATGGGAGGGGCAGCAAGGACAAATGGCACAAAGCTGCAAGCCCTGCCAGCCTCCTCAGGGAGGGGCCGGGCAGGAGCAAAGTGCAGCCCCTGAAAGGAAAGTTCCTTCTGTGGGGCCTCCAGAGGTGCTGGCAGAGCCCAGGGGACAAAGGCCTGGGTGCCTGTGGCCCTGCTAGCGCTGCCCGGCCCTTGACCATGTGTCCTGCAGGCTGTGCCCCCTGTGCGTGCTGCTGCTGTGCCCTGGCCGGCTGCACACGCCCATCTCACTGTCCCCCCAGCATTTCTCAGCCCAGCATTTCTGTGCCCTCCCTGGGCTCCCTGCATTCAGCGCTGCCGGCTCCTGGCACACAGAGCCAGGCCATGGCCTGGCCTCACGCTGGGACACCTCCTGCACCAAAATTCTGCCCTAGAGGGACTTTTCTTTTTGATCACCTCCACACTGAACCTTTCAAGCTTTGGGGAGGTTTCCTTCTCTTCCCACTGCCAAGGAAAGCTCTGTCTCTTGCTGTTCAAAAACAGAAAAGGGCTGGTGGGAGATAAATAGTGGTCAGAGGCATTTTGGGGCAAAGTGACCATGAAATTATTGAGTTTTAAATAGTCTGTGAAAAAAAGGAGGGGCATCAACAAAATGCTGCAATGGATTTACAGAGGGCAGACTTTGACCTATTCAGGATGCAGATTTGGGGAGTGGCAAATAAGGTACCAATTTTTTTAAGGGAAACAGCCCTTAAAAACAAAGGATTCCAAGAAGGATGGACACACTTCAAGAAAGAAATCTGGAAGGAGCAGGAACAGCGTGTCCCTTTGTGCCAAAATATGAGCTAGAAAGGAAAATTACTGCCCTGGCTGGGCATAAGGTTTTTGCAAGAACTCAGGGGAAAAAAGAGGGTACATCACCATTGGACAGACGGGGAGGAAAATCAGGAAATATTAAAGAATGTTGCTACATCATGCACAAAGAAAATTACAGAGGTGAAAGCTCAATTAAGACTTAAGCAGGTTGCTTCTGTAAATGATAATACAAATGATTTTATCAATACATTAATGGCAAAAGGATGGGTAAGGAAAAGCTCCATTCCTTATTGGGGGGATGTGGTTACCAAAAATGAGGAAAAGGTTGAGGTACTTAACCCCTTCTTTGCCTCAGTTTTCAACAATCAGTCAGGTTGTCTTTAGGACAAGTGTTCTCCTGAGCTAGTAGATGGGCACAGGGAGCAGAACAGCCCCCCTGTAATCCAGGAGGAAGCAGCTGCTGACCTGCTGAGCCACTCAGATGCTCACAGGTGTCTCTGGGACCAGATGGGATCCATCCTAGGGGGATGAGGGAGCTGGTGGATGAGCTCCCCAAGCTGCTCTCCATCATTTCTCATCAGTGCTGGCTCCCCAGGGAGGTCCCAGAGGACTGGAGGTGCCAATGTGAGCCCATCCCCAAGAAGGGCTGGCAGGAGGATCTGAGGAACTCCAGGCCTGTCAGCCTGACCTCGGTGCCCAGCAAAGTTATGGAACAGATCACCTTGAGTGCCATCACACAGCACCCACAGGATGGCCGAGGGATCAGACCCAGCCAGCGTGGATTTCAACATCTGCATTGATGGTCTGGATGAGGGGATTGAGTCCACCATCAGCAAATTTGCAGCTGACACCAAGCTGGGTGTGAGTGTGGATCTGCTGGTGGGTAGGAGGGCTCTGCACAGGGCCCTGGACAGAATGAATCCAGGGCCCAAATCCCACAATGGGAGGTTTAACAAGACCAAGGGCCAGGTCCTGCACTTGGGCCACAACAACCCCTGCAGTGCTACAGGCTGGGGACAGAGCGGCTGGAAAGTGGCCAGGCAGAAACGGACCTGAGGGGACTGCTGGACAGCAGGCTGGACATGAGGCAGCAGTGTGCCCAGGTGGCCAAGAAGGCCAATGGCACCTGGCCCGGATCAGGAATGGTGTGGCCAGCAGGACCAGGGCACTGATTCTTCCCCTGTACTTGGCACTGGTGACTCAGCAACTCTAGTGCTGTGTCCAGTTCTGGGCCCCCAATTTAGGAAGGACATTGAAAGGCTGGAGCGTGTCCACAGAACGACAACAAGGCTGGTGAAGGGTCTGGAACACAACTCCTATGAGGAATGGCTGAAGGGTATGGGCATTTTATCGTGGAGAAGGATCAGGGGAGACAAGGTGGTGTCAGGGCACAAGTTGGACTTGATGAACTCCAAAGTCATTTCCAACCTTGCTGATTGTGTGATTCTCTGAAACCACCTTTGAAGCAGTTGCAGGATGAGCCCTGGGCCTTTTCTTCAGAAGGTCCAGGAGCCCAGGTCCCTCAGCTTCCCCACACAGCCAAGGGAGGCTCCCATGGTGGGATGCTGTTTGCCCCCACCATGTCCACAGCCATCCTAGGGCTGCTCACGGGGCTTTTCTCTGCTCAGCTTTGGCCTGGGCGTGTCCTGGAGAGAGCCTGGGCAAGGAGCCTGGAGCCCCCAGGCCCTGCCCTGAGGCATCAGCGCTGCCCCAGCGCTGCCCATGGCCTGTCCCTGCTGCAGCCCTGTCACTGGCACCCCCAGCCCTGTGCCCGGCCCCGAGAGCCCTTAGGCCCTACAGCAACACCAGGGCCAGGAGGGCAGCGGGGCAGGGCCACGGGAGCAGCACTGGCAACACCAAGGGCTGCTGCTCCTGGGCACAGCTGCTGTGCCTGCCCTGATCTGCCCCCAGCCCTGCACAGAGACATTGCTGCTGCAGCTCCAGAGAAGGGAAAAAACCTCGGGATCTCCAGTGAAAACTCTCCTGGGAGATGCTTTAGTTCCTTTAAAAGCCACTGGGAGCGCAGTTCTTCACTGACACAGTCTGTGGCCACAGAAAACTTAGAGAGAAGGAAAAGAAGAAAGGACACAATGAACATCATTGCTTTGTGAACATCACTGAAAACTAAAACAAAGGAAAAAAACTGACAATCAAACCAACGCTATCAAAGATGAAACAATCATTACAAGTTTATTACAAGTGATTTGCAGAAACTGGCCAGCAGTTTAATGTTTCTGAAATCGTCCAGTGATCAGAGTCCACACTGCAGCCTTGAGCTTCTGATTCCTCAGGCTGTAGATGAGGGGGTTCAGGGCTGCAGGCACCACAGAGTACAGAACTGACGGTGCCAGATCCAGGGATGGTGAGGAGATGGAGGGGGGCTTCAGGTAGGCAAATGTGCCAGTGCTGAGGAACAGGGAGAGCACGGCCAAGTGGGGGAGGCAGGTGGAAAAGGCTTTGTGCCGTCCCTGCTCAGAGGCAATCCTCAGCACAGCCCTGAAGAACTGCACATACGTGAAAACCATGAATGCAAAACAGCCAAAATATAGAGAAGCATTTAGAACAACGAGTGCAAGTTCCCTGAGGTAGGATTTGGAGCAGGAAAGCTTGAGGATCTGTGGGATTTCACAGAAGAACTGGCCCACGGCATTGCCATGGCACAGGGGCAGGGAAAATGTATTGGCTGTGTGCAGCAGAGCATTGAGAAAGGCACTGGCCCAGGCAGCTGCTGCCATGTGGGCACAAGCTCTGCTGCCCAGGAGGGTCCCGTAGTGCAGGGATTTGCAGATGGACACGTAGCGGTCGTAGCACATGATGGTCAGGAGGGAAAACTCTGCTCCCATTAAGAAGAGAAAGAAAAACACCTGTTCAGCACATCCTTCATAGGAGATGGTCCTGGTGTCCCAGAGGGAATTGTGCATGGCTTTGGGGACAGTGGTGAGGATGGAGCCCAGGTCGGTGAGGGCCAGGTTGAGCAGAAAGAAGAACATGGGGCTGTGCAGGTGGTGGCCACAGGCTACGGTGCTGATGACGAGGCCGTTGCCCAGGAGGGCAGCCAGGGAGATGCCCAGGAAGAGGCAGAAGTGCAGGAGCTGCAGCTGCCGCGTGTCTGCCAATGCCAGCAGGAGGAAGTGGCTGATGGAGCTGCTGTTGGACATTTGCTGCATTGGGGTCTTGAAATCTGTTGAAGGAAGGAAGAAAGTGACTTTGAGGGAAGATTTCTTGCAGTAAAGTCAAAGGTCTTTCTCACAGACCAGTCCCTGCCACTAAACATATCCCCCTTGTCTATGTCTAGGAAAACTTCCTTCACCTTGGTTGCTCATGCCCTGATTGCTGCTGGCCAATGTTCAGTGAGGAGCCAGACCTTGACCTGCAGGACACCTGCAAGTCAGTCCTGACCCCCAGTCAGTGCAGGGGAACAGTGAGGGCAGGGGCCAGTCCTAGAGTTTGAACTTGAGTCTCCTCCTAAGGCACAGGAGACACCAAGTGAAAGGGATAGGGATTGCAGGTGGCAGAACAAGAGTTTCTGCTGCATCTGGATAGAACAGAGTCCAGTGAGGCAGGGGCATTGTCTGAGCCTTAGTGCAGACTGAGGGGAGCTGCTCTGTCCCTCTCTCCTGTTCCCCGCAGCCCTGGATTTGCACCTTTCTGAGCTCCAATCCTGTACTACCCTAGAAAGCCAGGTGACACTGCTGAGAGCAGAGGGATCCCTGGCACACAAAGTGGCCCCTGCCTTTCCCTAAATCAGGGAGATTCGGCTCATTCCCAGCCTGCCCAGCCCAGAGCTCCCCGGGGCAGAGGGAGCTGGGACACCCCATTGCTGTGCTCAGCCTGCACAGGAGGAGCCCAAGGGCTGGGCCTGAGCCTGCAGCTGGAACTGCCATTCCCAGAGAGCCCGTCAGCAATGCCAGGAGCACCTGGGCAAGGCAAGGAGAGAGAGAGCCGGGCCCTGAGGAAAAGCCTTTCCCTGCCCAGCCCTGCACAGCCCCTCCCAGGCAGCAGCAGTGCAGGACAGTGGCCCTCAGGCCCTGGTCAGCAGGGAATGGGCACATGGCAGGAGAGATGCCCTGCATCTCTGGGGCTGCTCTGCCGGCCCAGGAGGGGACTGAGGGCCCCGAGCCCCCAGGCTGAGGGCTGTGCTGGCTGGGAGGGGACACAAGAGCTGTGCTGCTCAGGGCAGTGTGTGCCCTGCAGGGCAGTGTGTGCCCTGCAGGGCAGGGCCGGCAGGTGCCACATGTCCCCTGCAGCAGGGCTTCCCTCAGCACTGCCTCCCTCCCTCCCTGCCCACGGCTCTGCTGCTGGAGCTGTCCCAGCCCGAGCTGTTCCTGTGGCCCCGGGCTCCTTCCCTGCCAGTGCTGCCCGAGCCCAGCCAAGCCCTGGGCCAGCTCTGCCCTGCAGCTGCTCGGGGCTGCAGGGATTAAAGAGCAGCTCCCCCAGGCCTGGGCACCATGGAAAGGTGATGCTGGATGGATCTGGAGGCTGGGGAAGTGGAGGCACTTGCTGAGGTTCCCAGGAATACTCATCCTGATGCTTTAAGAGCCTCAGCCCTTGCTCTGCCCTGCACAGCTGAGTTTCCATTGCTGCCAAGTTGAGTCAGGGAAAAATGGGAGCACAGATTGAGGAAAGCAGAAACACAAGCAGGAAACTCCTTCCCTGAATGAGCTCATGAAAAGTCCCCTCAGAAATTACCTGGGCATGAGCTGGAGCTCTGAGCAGCCCTGGCACACACAGCACCCTCTCCACAGCAGCAGGACCTACCCTGGCAGGAGTCACTCACTGCACCCACAGCTCCCCTCCAGCATCCATGGGAGCTCCCAGGCAGGCTGAGAGCTGCCCCTGGCAGTGACAGATCCCCTGGCCTGGCCAAGAGCCCTCAGGGCTGCAGCACCTGCTCTGCACGACAGCCCTGGGCACCCCTGGCTGCAGCCCCAGCTTCAGCCCCTGCAGCCGTCCCTGGCAGCAGGAGCCGTCCTGCCCTGTCCCTCTGACAGTGCCCAGGGCAGCTCCGCTCTGGAGCACATCCTCCCCCATAGCAGAAAGGGCAGCAGAGCCATCCTTACAGTGCTGTCAGTCCTGTCCTGGGTCAGCTTTAGGAGATCCCTGCAGCCAGAGACTGACTGTGTCTGAAGTGGTGAACATTTCTTCACGAAGAAGCTCAGAATTTTCCTTCCAGGTGTTTAAGCCTCTGTCTGCCTCACTGCTCTCAGGTACCTGCAGACAGTGCCCTCAGCCCTGTTGGGCTGGGAGTGGAGCTGCTCCTGAGTAGAAATGTCTTTTTAAAGCTCTTCTTGGTTGCCAGGAGGTGCCTCTGTTTCAGGAGCCCGGCCCAGCTCAGCAGCACAGACACAGTACCAGGATTTTAATGACCCTCTTGGGCCTTTGGTGTTGTTTACATCAGACTCAGTCCCTAAGAGAGTGTTTAAAAAACTTTCTGAGAACTCCTAATCAGATTGAAACTCCAAAGTTTCTTGAAGTTTTAATGGGTCCCACTGACAGACATGACTGAGAAAATGTCCCCAGGTTCCAGTTAGAGCAGAATACTGTAGGCACTGATGACAGGTGGGGACAAACAAGGCAAAGGTGTCTCTGATGCTGAGCAATCTTGCATGTGTTTCAAAATTGCAAAGGGCCAAGGCCTGAGCCCCAGCCCCTGCCAAGGCACATCCTGTCCCTCCCTCAGTGCTCAGGGCTCTTCCCGGCCCACTGGGATGTGGGGATGTGCAATGCCAAGGGCAGAACCATGGGGCAGCCCCTGCCAGGCTGCTGAGCAGGGACAAGGAGGCAATGAGGCCCCAGGCCTGCAAGGGTCACTTGTCTCCTCCTCATGGCTCAGGCCCAGGCCCAGCAGCCATGGCCAAAGTGCTGCAGGAGTTGGCTCTGTCAGGGCCTTGCAGCTGCTGCCCATCCCTGTGCCCTGTGCAGCCCAGGCTGTCCTACGGTGTCCGTGCCCTGCGCCTCTGTCCCTGCAGGCTGTCGTCATCCCCCGGCTGCCCCACCTGGCTGGGCCCTTCCTTTGCTGACAGCTGTGCGTCCTGCCTGCCTCTGCCTGGGCACACAGAGCCTTGGGCTGCTCCAGACTCTTTCTGGGGGACGTGTTGCAGCACAGCACAGCCCTGCCCTGGGACAGAAATTCCTCTCCCTCTGTGTCCAGTCTGGTCCTCCACTGCTGCCCTTGGTACCATTCTTTATTTTTCAAGCTATTTTAGCTCTGAAGAAGAGCTCTAATATCTCTGAAACCAACTTTTCAATTCCTGCCAGGCTACTCTTTTTCTATTCTCAGTTTTCACACCACTGAGACCTGGGCCCTCATTCTCTATATGAGTCATGTGCTTAAGGCCTCCAAATTTCATCTTGGGTGTCTTTTGTGTCCTCCAAGGTCTTTTCAGATTAAAACATTGTAATCATACATAACCCAAGAAAGACTGTGTTTATGTTTAGGCCTTTAGTGGCAGAAAAAGGGGAATGCCTTTAAAATGGACAAGGATAAATTTAGATTTGATATAAGGACAAAATATTTTATGATAGGTTGACAAGACAGAAAAACAGGTTGTCAGTGGGAGTGGATGTCCCATCCCAAAGGTGTTCAAAGTCAGGAGATATTAGCATCCTGCACCCTGGTCCAGTGATAGCTGTGCCTTCCCATAGCAGGGACAGTGCAGTAGAGGATATTTTTGGGCCATTCTAATTAAAAAAAAAAAAAATTACTTCAAGGAAAGTTCTGACACTTCTTCCTGAAAGACTCACCAAGGGAGTCTATGGCAGAGCTTTCCTGCATGACCTTGCCAGTTGAGCATGGAGGGGTTCTGAGATACATGATAAGCATCCACAAAGGGCATTTGGAGCCTGTGCAAGATTTCCCATGGGATGTCTGAGAAAAGAACAGAGGAACGGAAAGGATTCAGAGATCAAAGTGGTTTTATGAGGAACAGGCATAAGAAAACAGAGAGAAAGAAGGATAAAAACAATATCATAATGTATAAAAAGCGTTTACACTATTTGCTGGTCAGGACAAGTTTTGGCTGTGCCCTGTAGCTGATCCCCAAAGCCTGTGGAATTTTCCTAAACCCTTGATTGCCAACAACTCTATGGGACAAGGCAGCTCTCTCTGCTGTAATACTGAAGGATGTCCAAGTGCCAGATACTGGAGTGGGGACCACAAACCATCAAAGTCTCAGCTTATATCCAGGCTGGAATGCTTGGTTCCTCCCTCTGGGCGGAGCATCTCACAATGGGATAGTGAGTCATGTGATAAGGCCTGATGGGCCCATTAGCAGGAGGTAGTCCAGGAGGGGGTCATCTGTGAGCTGTGCAGCAAAGGTGCTGATAGGCCCATTAACAGAAGATAAGACAGAGTGGAGAAGGCAGGGAGCACTGCCTCACCTGGTTTCAATAGTTCATGAAGATGGTGATAGAATATACTTCAACCCAGGACATTGCCCCTCTCCGTAGACACGTGAGCGTTGTTCGCTTTCGGGATGACCCCGGCTGTGTCGGGGGTACTGCTACGTGGACACAAGACAGCCGGTCCTGTCCTGCTGGGTCCCAGCAGTGCCTCGCAGCAGTCCTGCATCCCCATAAGGATGCCGACCAAGGGAGGTCCTGGAAGCTGAGGGAGCTGATTTGAAGCTTGCACGGGTGCCTACAGGTCAAGGCCAAGGGCGTTCCCTCAGGATAGAGCAGTCCTGAGAGGTCTCTAGAATTCAAAGAAATCAGCAGACAAATGCATTGTCCACCAAAAGCTCTTTGATTGGCAGGAGGTTAGGGCTCTGCACCCCACCACAAGGCTTCTTAGCCACGTCCAAATTGCAGTGGGTTTCTGTAGGAATTCTATCAAAAATACCTTGCGTCTTTAGACTGCTGAGATGATTCCATAGTCAGGGGCTTAGAAAGAAACACATTGCATCAGAATCCTAGACTTGAAGCTAATGTCCACCTGCTGGCCAGGAGGAGTCTCAGCGCACCAAAGCAGCTCATCTTCCTCACCCCTTCCCTGCACAGGGCTGATTCTGTAGCCGCCCTTAGGTCTTCCCCAAGGCTATGTCTATAGCTTTTTGTCAAGTCACTCTCTTGCCAAGTTAGGCTTCCAGGTTTTTCTTATGTTAACTGGTGCTAAGTACTTCTGGATATGTGTGCTAAGTACTCTTTC
This sequence comes from Chamaea fasciata, assembly GCF_029207755.1. NCBI lineage: Eukaryota > Metazoa > Chordata > Aves > Passeriformes > Sylviidae > Chamaea > Chamaea fasciata. Next base: position 4,874,064 of record NW_027094114.1, on the reverse strand, counting down.
CTTCTGTCAATTGCCTATGCTACCTTACATCAAACAAAGGCCTTGTTTCATTCCTAAATGTGCCTGATGCTGGCCCAAGTCTTTTGGCACTGCTTGCTTTCCTGTGGCATGTTCTACCTCCCCCGCGAGGAAAGAGGGAGCTGGAGAAAGAGCTTGCCAGGCTACTCTCCATCCTTTACCAGCAGTCTTGCTTAAGCGGACAAGTCCGAGCTGAGCGCAAAAGGAACAGCCGAGCACGGGAAGGGTGGGTGGGAAGGATGGTCCAGGAACCGTAGGCCTGGCAGCCTGAGCTTGCTGCCGGGGAAGGCCTTGGAGCACATCCTCCTGAGTGCCATCCCACGGCACGAGCAGGGAACCAGGGGGTGGGAAAGCTCTGCGGAGGGATGGGAACAGCTGCGGGTCTTGGCAGGGCATTGAGCTGGGGTTGGTGTTGCTGGGCGTGCTGGGGAAGGAGTCGTCTGGAAGAGGAGAGGTCTAGGTTGGAACTGGAGTCACTTTGAAGGCACCACCTGTGGTATGGCACAGCTTTGGTTATGGAGGACAGAAGGAATAGCTGAGACTTATCAAAAGCCTGATGTCTCTGTGGAAGTGAAGAATGACTCGAGAAAAATGCAGAACACTTCCACAAGCCAAACACAGGTCCCAAATGGGAAAACAAACAAACAAAACCTTGTGACCTCCAGAAGGAGCCCATGCACCCTTGGGCTAGAGCACTGCAGAAGCCAAGACATAGAGCTTCACTGAGCCAGATGCTCACCTGGAGCACCAGCCCTTTGGTGCCTCAACATGGCAGATCAAAGCCCATTTCCCAGCTGTCACTGGCTGGGGCAAATGCTAGGTCCTGGCAGGACTGCAGCACTCAGCATCCTTAGCCAGCAGCAGCAAGTGCTGGCTGGGCAGAAACTTGCACCTCTGCCTTGCACTAAAGACAGCACCCTCCAGAACTGGCATTTTCTATCTCAGGAAAATCTGAGTCGGCTGTCACCACAGCTGTCGGGTTGTGGTAACTTTGCTCATTTTGCTCCTCTTTGGCCTCTTCTCCAGCAGAAGAGAGAGCCATCAGCACTGCAGGTGGCTGAGGAGCTACCACTAACTGTAGCAATGTATCTGCAGCAATGTATCTGCATAACTTGGAATACAAAGTGCTCAAGCCCAACTACCACCTAGAGATATTAGTTACAAGTAGCAGGTCCTTGGGAATGTATCAAGGCCACAGAGACACAAACTGGTCTAAAAAGAAGAGGAGCCTGGGAAATTGAATACCAGGACAAGAAGAATGAGCAAGAGGGCTTGAAGGCTTGGAATTATAGCCAATCAAATTGCCTAAAGGATGTGTGCTGAGCCAACAAAGCAGACGAACCAATCAAGAAAGGCATGAAGGTGTGAACAGTGGTCTTACAATCTATAAACATAGTGTAATGTAAATATGAAATGGCTTCTGCAGAAATCCTATTGGTTCTGTCGTTCAGAGGTACTGAGCTCCCAGAAGTATCATTCAGATGTATTTGCTGGCAGGCAGAAATGAAAATTCGGGACTCAAGCTGTAGCCCTAAAGAGCAGGGAGATGCTCGAGGAGGCACCACCTTTGTTTTAGCAATTCAGCAAGCGAGCGAGTCCTTCTGTGAAAGGAACAACTACCCTACTTGCCTTCCTTCTGGCACCTGAGAAGGACAAAGACCATCCCAAATGCAATTTGCAGGCTGCCACAAGTCTGTGCTTCTTGTGTCTTTTCAACACAGCTCTACCCAAAGCTGCAGCCACAGCTGACACCAGAGAGGAAAGCCCCTGAGAGCAGCAGAGTCTGTGGGGGCTGTTGTCATTTACCTCTCCTCCTGTGGCAGTGTTGAGTGCTTTACAAACCTCTCCAAAAGTCTGAGAAACAAAAGAGCCACAAAGAAAGGAGAAAGCGTTTAGATCTTGGAGTGCAAGCCAGCCCAGACTGGAGATCTCTGCTTGAAATGCCTAAAACCTGCAGGATGCAGAAGGGCTCTGTCAGAAGGCAGATGAGGCATTTTGCTCTCAAGTGCATGGCCACTGGGCCTGAAGCATTGAGGATTACTGCCTCAGCTCAGAAGGAGAGTTTCTTCTTTCTTCTCGGGTTTCAGTCTCTAAATTATGCAGTTCTAATCCTGACCATGGAGTATTTCCTTCAGCAAACTCTTGGAAAGAAAGCTTTGATAGGGGGTAGGTTTCTCTTTCAGGCAAGCAAGATTCTTCTCCCTCTGTACTTGTGGCCAGCTGATTATAGATACACAAAAATGCTAAGGAAATAAACACAGAGATGTCCCACGCTTGAGAGACCAGGAGATCTACCAGGTCCTGTTGCCTACTGCAGGCAAGACCTTGGCAGTGTGACCATTTGACAATTTGACAATGCCTTCTGGCCACGCTTAGAAATTCTGACTGGTACTGAGAGATGGAACAATCTATCCTCAGTTTCTGAACATTTTTGCAGCTTGCCTGACTTCTGACTTGATAGATATTCTACCAGGAAAACACCTGGCCCATGGTTTTGTGGTCGGACTCACCCGCTGCCGATATTTTTGATTTTGATGTATTTTCTCATGGGATTTTCCACGCTCACAATTGTCCCTGAGGAAAACAAAATTCAAGATGCTCGCTTTGAAGCAGAGATCCCAGCTTCCAGGAGGAACAAAAGGCAGCCCCATTGCTGGGGCTCTGAACACTTTGTGGTCCGCTGGGTAACAACAACAAAACAACCAGACAGACAGCTCTGAAGTAGAAATGGCCAGCAGAGACTGATTTTCTCCAGAAGTTCCTATGGGGAATCCTAAATGTCCCTGTGATATCAAACTGAGGAGGAACATTTGGTCCAGCTACGCTGCCAGGTGCACACAATACGCTATCCTTCAGACAACAAATACACAAGACGTACTCAGTAGCTCCAGGGAGTCTTCCTCAATCTGCTCTTGCTGAGCAGCAGCTGTGTCAGCGCAGGAGATGAACCGACTGCCCGGGATCACCGTCTCAGCTTGGGGAGCTAAGGCTCCTTGACACAATGCTCCTGCTGCAGCTGGTTTGGTGCAAGAGCCTGTGTAGATCTGGGAGAAGAAATGAGTTTGGTTCAGAAAGGTGGCTGGCAGAGATGACCCTGAGATTCCATTCCAAATGCCAGCCCTTAGGAAGATGCTGTCAGCCTGCCACACGCAGGGCTCTTCAAATGGATTTTTTGCACGTCCACTTCCCTTTGACTGGATGGCTCAAAGGCAAAGACTGGTTTTACTGGAGTTCATGGCCAGATTCATCTTCCATTTTCAGGGATTTTCTGAAGGAGGACTGCCACAAGGACCATATTCCACTTCCTCCCAAGGACCATATTCCACTTCCTCCCTCTTTTCCCCCTCCAAGGGCTGCAGACACACTTGCAGCTCTTTGTTCAAATGTTCTACCTCCTCCCACGGAGTGCTCTTGTCCTCCACCACATTCAGGTCATGCTCAACCGGCAGCACTTCTGGTGGAGGCAGTTCCTGTGGCTCACACCGATCCTGGGGCTCCTCCTCCTCAGTCATTTGCAGGAGGCCTTTGCAGGCTGCCTGGGGAGACGTCAGCACTTCCACCTCGAGTCAAACAGAACAAAGCAGTCAGAGACTACAGCTCGTCCCTGTCAGCCAAGAGTCATCAGCTGTGAGCAAAGGGAAAGAAGAGATTTGCAAGGGCTACAGACAGCTTGTTTCCATCCTCCGTCTTGGGCACCATGTTCCACTGTTAAAACACCACAGGATCAGGAAGGGCAGAGCCATGGGGGAGGGAAATGCACAGGGACTCCCCCTGGGAGGGACCTCGGGAGGTTTCCAGGCCAGGCCAAAGCACAGTCAGTGGAGAAAGGGACACAGGGAGGGGCTGTCTGTGTGCTCTGCCATGGCAGGATGATATGCAGAGCTGCACAGACACCCAGACCATGTGGATCCCTGCAGGAGCTGATCTCACTCAGTGGCTCCCAGGCCTCTGCTGCTCTCTGGTTGCTCTGGTTTGATGTTCCCTGGTGGTCACACCCAGCCCCACACACACCAGTGCTGTGTGCACACACACCAGTCTCAACAGTGCCTGGGCCCCAAAGGACACAGGACCTGATGGTTTGTGGTCCCCACACCAGTATCTGGCACTTGGACATCCCTCAGTACCACGAGCAGAGAGAGCTCCCTTGTCCCAGAGAGTTCTTGGCATCAGGGGGTTTAGGAAAATGGCACAGGCTGTGGGGATCAGCTGTAGGGCATGGCCAGGGATGGGCACTGACCATCACCTCTGAGCAAACCACCTTGATCCCCCATCCTTTCCTTCCTGGGGTCCTTTCTTAGATACTCCATGGGAAATCTCGCACATTGGCCAAATGCCCTTTGTGGATTTCCATCGTAAATCTCAGACCCCAACGCAGAACCTCCCATGCTCAGATGACATCATGCTGGAAAGCTCTGCCATTGACCCCCTTGGTGAGGCTTTCATGAGGAGGTGTCAGAACTTCCCTAAAATTAAATGTTTATCTTCTGTTTTTTTAAAATTGGAATGGCCCTAAAATATCATGTACTGCAGCCCCCTTGCTGTGAGAGGGCACAACTACCACTGCAACAGATGGTTAAAGCTCCAGATCTTGAACAGGTTTTGGGATGGGGCACTCACTTTTGTGGACAACCTGTTCCTGTCCTGTCAGCATAAACACAAAATATTTCATTCTTATATCAAGTCTGAATTTATGCTTGAAATTTTAAAGGCTTTTCCCTTTCCACTGCCAATATAGGCTTGTAAAAATATGCCAATTTTTCTGGGATTATGACCACGATGTTTTAATCTGAAAAGACCTTGAAAAGACACAAAAATCTCCCAAGATATGATCTGGAGGCCACAAGCACAAAGCCCGTGAGACTAAGGGCCCTGGGCTCAGTGGTGTGAGTAGCCTGAGAGGGCCTGAAGGGGTGTTTCAGAGATGGTGGAGCTCTTCTTCATTGTGTGAAACTGCCTGAGGATGAAATAATGCCAAACAGATTTCCTGGGCAGTTCCAAACTGGACACAAGGAAAGAGGAATTTCTGTCCCAGGGCAGGGCTGTGGTGAAAAACATCCCCCAGAAAGAGTCTGGAGCAGCCCAAGGCTCTGTGTGCCCAGGCAGAGGCAGGCAGGACGCACAGCTGTCAGCAAAGGAAGGGCCCAGCCAGGCGGGGCAGCCGGGGGATGACGACAGCCTGCAGGGACAGAGGCGCAGGGCACGGACACCGTAGGACAGCCTGGGCTGCACAGGGCACAGGGATGGGCAGCAGCTGCAAGGCCCTGACAGAGCCAACTCCTGCAGCACTTTGGCCATGGCTGCTGGGCCTGGGCCTGAGCCATGAGGAGGAGACAAGTGACCCTTGCAGGCCTGGGGCCTCATTGCCTCCTTGTCCCTGCTCAGCAGCCTGGCAGGGGCCGCCCCATGGTTCTGCCCTTGGCATTGCACATCCCCACATCCCAGTGGGCCAGGAAGAGCCATGAGCACTGAGGGAGGGACAGGATGTGCCTTGGCAGGGGCTGGGGCTCGGGCCTTGGCCCTTTCCATTTTTGGAACAAATGCAGGTTTGCTCAGCATCAAAGACACCTTTGCCTTGTTTGTCCCCACCTGTCATCAGTGCCTACAATATTCTGCTCTAACTGGAACCTGGGGACATTTTCTCAGTCATGTCTTTCAGTGGGACCCATTAAAACTTCAAGAAACTTTGGAGTTTCAATCTGATTAGGAGTTCTCAGAAAGTTTTTTAAACACTCTCTTAGGGACTGAGTCTGATGTAAACAACACCAAAGGCCCAAGAGGGTCATTAAAATCCTGGTACTGTGTCTGTGCTGCTGAGCTGGGCCGGGCTCCTGAAACAGAGGCACCTCCTGGCAACCAAGAAGAGCTTTAAAAGACATTTCTCCTCAGGAGCAGCTCCACTCCCAGCCCAATAGGGCTGAGGGCACTGCCTGCAGGTACCTGAGAGCAGTAAAGCGGACAGAGGCTTAAAGCAACTGGAAGGACAATTCTGAGATAATTCACGGAGAAATCTTCACAACTTTTAAAAATTATGAACTTCTTCATGGAGAAATCCTCACCACTTCAGACACAGTTAGTCTCTGGCTGCAGGGATCTCCTAAAGCTGACCCAGGACAGGACTGACAGCACTGTAAGGATGGCTCTGCTGCCCTTTCTGCTTTGGGGGAGGATGTGCCCCAGAGCGTAGCTGCCCTGGGCACCGTCAGAGGGACAGGGCAGGACGGCTCCTGCTGCCAGGGACGGCTGCAGGGGCTGAAGCTGGGGCTGCAGCCAGGGGTGCCCAGGGCTGTCGTGCAGAGCAGGTGCTGCAGCCCTGAGGGCTCTTGGCCAGGCCAGGGGATCTGTCACTGCCAGGGGCAGCTCTCAGCCAGCCTGGGAGCTCCCATGGATGCTGGAGGGGAGCTGTGGGTGCAGTGAGTGACTCCTGCCAGGGCAGGTCCTGCTGCTGTGGAGAGGGTGCTGTGTGTTCCAGGGCTGCTCAGAGCTCCCGCTCACGCACAGGTCATTTCTGAGGGCATGTTTATGAGCTCATTCAGGGAAGGAGTTTCCTGCTTGTGTTTCTGCTTTCCTCAGTGTGTGCTCCCATTTTTCCCTGACTCAGCTTGGCAGCAATGGAAACTCATCTGTGCAGGGTAGAGCAGGGGCTGAGGCTCTTAAAACATCACACTGAGCTTTCCTGGGAACACGTCACAGGGACAGAGCAGCTCCCCTCAGTCTGCCGTCAGCCTCAGACAATCCTCCTCCACCCTGTTCTCCCCAGGTGCAGCAGAATCTCTCATTCTGCTTCCTGCAATCTTCATCTCTTTGCCCTGGAAACTCCCGTGCCTTATCAGGAGATTCTTGGTCCAAGTTCTAACACCAGGACTGGCCCCTGCCCTCACTGTTCCCCTGCACTGACTGGGGGTCAGGGCTGACTCCCAGGTGTCCTGCAGGTCAAGGTCTGGCTCCTCACTGAACATTGGCCAGCAGCAATCAGGGCTCCAGCAACCAAGGTGAAGGAAGTTCTCCTAGACATAGACAAGGGGGAGGTGTTCAGTGACAGAGAATGTTCTCTGAGAAAGGACTTTGACTCTTCTGTGAGAAATCTCCCCTCAAATGTCACTGTCTTTCCTCCATCTGCAGGTTGGGATGTCCAGACACAGCAAATGTCCAACAGCAGCTCCATCAGCCACTTCCTCCTGCTGGCATTGGCAGACACGCAGCAGCTGCAGCTCCTGCACTTCTGCCTCTTCCTGGGCATCTCCCTGGCTGCCCTCCTGGGCAACGGCCTCGTCATCAGCGCCGTAGCCTGCGGCCACCACCTGCACAGCCCCATGTTCTTCTTCCTGCTCAACCTGGCCCTCACCGACCTGGGCTCCATCCTCACCACTGTCCCCAAAGCCATGCACAATTCTCTCTGGGACACCAGGACCATCTCCTATGAAGGATGTGCTGCTCAGCTCTTTCTTTTTCTATTTTTCATTTCAGCAGAGTATTCCCTCCTGACCATCATGTGCTATGACCGCTACGTGTCCATCTGCAAACCCCTGCACTACGGGACCCTCCTGGGCAGCAGAGCTTGTGCCCACATGGCAGCAGCTGCCTTGGCCAGTGCCTTTCTCTACTCACTGCTGAACACAGCCAATACATTTTCCCTGCCCCTGTGCCATGGCAATGCCGTGGGCCAGTTCTTCTGTGAAATCCCACAGATCCTCAAGCTTTCCTGCTCCAAATCCTACCTCAGGGAACTTGCGCTCGTTGTTCTAAGTGCTTCTCTATATTTTGGCTGTTTTGTGTTCATGGTTTTCACGTATGTGCAGATCTTCAGGGCTGTGCTGAGGATTGTCTCTGAGCAGGGACAGCACAAAGCCTTTTCCACCTGCCTCCCTCACCTGGCTGTGGTCTCTCTGTTTCTCAGCACTGGCACATTTGCCAATCTGAAGCCCCCCTCCATCTCCTCGCCATCCCTGGATCTGGCATTGTCAGTTCTGTACTCTGTGGTGTCTCCAGCCCTGAACCGCCTCATCTACAGCCTGAGGAACCAGGAACTCAAGGCTGAAGTGTGGACACTGATCACTAGACAATTTCAGAAACATTAAACCGCTTGCTTATTTCTGCAAATCACTTGTGATAGAAGTCATTTTTGATACCACTTGTTGGTGTGGTTGTCAAGGTTTTATTCTTTCTTTGAGTTTTCAGTGGTTTTAACAAAGCAAGGCCATTGTTTGTGCCCTGTCTTGTTTTGTTTGCCTCCATATTTTCTGTGGTCAAAAGACTGTGTCCATGAGGAGCTGTGCACTCAGTGGCTTTAAACGAACTGAAGGATCTCCCAGAAAAGTTTTCACTGGAGATCCCTTGTTTTGTTCCCTTCCTTTGCAGCTGCAGCAGCAATGTCTGTGTGCAGGGCTGGGGACAGATAAGTGCTGGCACAGCAGCTCTACCCCAGCTGGCCACACCATTCCTGATCCAGGCAAGGAGCCATTGGCCTTCTTGGCCACCTGGGCACGCTGCTGCCTCATGTCCAGCCTGCTGTCCAGCAGTCCCCTCAGGTCCGTTTCTGCCTGGCCACTGTCCAGCCACTCTGTCCCCAGCCTGTAGCACTGCAGGGGTTGTTGTGGCCAAAGTGCAGGACCCGGCCCTTGGTCTTGTTAAACCTCCCATTGTGGGATTTGGGACCTGGATCCATTCTGTCCAGGGCCCTGTGCAGAGCCCTCCTACCCACCAGCAGATCCACACTCACACCCAGCTTGGTGTCATCTGCAAATTTGCTGATGGTGGACTCAATCCCCTCATCCAGATCATCAATGCAAATATTGAAATCCACACTGGCTGGGTCTGATCCCTCGGCCATCCTTTGGGTGCCGTGTGATGGCACTCAAGGTGATCTGTTCCATAACCTTGCTGGGCACTGAGGTCAGGCTGACAGGCCTGGAGTTCCCCAGATCCTCCTTCCAGCCCTTCTTGTGGATGGGCTCACATTGGCACCTCCAGTCCTCTGGGACCTCCCTGGGGAGCCAGCACTGATGAGAAATGATGGAGAGCAGCTTGGGGAGCTCATCCACCAGCTCCCTCATCCCCCTAGGATGGATCCCATCTGGTCCCAGAGACACCTGTGAGCATCTGAGTGGCTCAGCAGGTCAGCAGCTGCTTCCTCCTGGATTACAGGGGGGCTGTTCTGCTCCCTGTGCCCATCTACTAGCTCAGGAGAACACTTTTCCTGAAGACAATCTATCTTAATTGTTGGAAACTGAGGCAAAGAAGGGGTTAAATACCTCAGTCTTTTCCTTATCTTTAGTTGCTATATTCCCTCCACCATATCTAATAAAGAATGGATGTTGTCCTGACCTCTTCTTTTCTCCTTTTGCTATTAATGTATTTATAAGAACATTTTTATTATCTGTCACCGAAGTGGCCTGGTTAAGCTCAAATTGAGCTTTCACCTCTCTAATTTTTATTGTGCATGACCTAAAACATCTTTAAACATTTCCTGAGTTGCGTGCTCATCTGTCCAAAGGGGATGCGCTGTCTTTTTCTCCCATGAGTTCCTGCAAAGGCCCCATGCCCAGCCAGGCCAGTCATTTTCCTTTCTAGCTCATATTTTGGCACAGAGGGACACGCTGTTCCTGCTCCTTCCAGATTTCTTTCTTGAAGTGTGTCCATCCTTCTTGGAATCCTTTGTTTTTAAGGGCTGTTTCTCTTAAAAATATCAGTACCTGATTTGGCACTCCCCAAATCTGCATCCTGAATAGACTGAAGACTGCTCTCTGTCAGGCCAGTGTACATGTTTTTTTGATGCCCCTCCTTTTTTTCACACACTATTTAAAACTCAATAATTTCATGGTCACTTTGCCCCAAAATGCCTCTTACCATCATTTATCTCCCACCAGCCCTTTTCTATTTTTGAACAGCAAGAGACAGAGCTTTCCTTGGCAGTGGGAAGAGAAGGAAACCTCCCCAAAACTTGAAAGGTTCAGTGTGGAGGTGATCAAAAAGAAAAGTCCCTCTAGGGCAGAATTTTGGTGCAGGAGGTGTCCCAGCGTGAGGCCGGGCCATGGCCTGGCTCTGTGTGCCAGGAGCCGGCAGCGCTGGGTGCAGGGAGCCCAGGGAGGGCACAGAAATGCTGGGCTGAGAAATGCTGGGGGGACAGTGAGATGGGCATGTGCAGCCGGCCAGGGCACAGCAGCAGCACGCACAGGGGGCACAGCCTGCAGGACACATGGTCAAGGGCTGGGCAGGGCTAGCAGGGCCACAGGCACCCAGGCCTTTGTCCCCTGGGCTCTGCCAGCGCCTCTGGAGGCCCCACAGAAGGAACTTTCCTTTCAGGGGCTGCACTTTGCTCCTGCCCGGCCCCTCCCTGAGGAGGCTGGCAGGCCCTGCAGCTTTGTGCCATTTGTCCTTGCTGCCCCTCCCATCCCACTGCCCCACAACCAGCCCCGAGCCACCCGGGAGGGACAGGCCCTGCTGTGCCAGGCCTGGGCTCAGGGCTTGGCCTTTCTGCTCCCTCCAACCAGCCCAGGCCTTGCTCAGCATTGCAGTTCCCTGCTCACAGCCTGCGGCTCCCTGCAATCCTGGTTTCAAGGATCTGCTCTCAGCAGTCCCTGGGGAGCCTTTGGCATTCCCCGCCCTCAGTGGGGCCCAGGGAAGCTCCAAGGGACTTGGAGTTTTGCTTCTGCCTCCTTGAGCAGCTTCTTCAACCCTCTCTCCATGCCTAAGCGTCCTGGACTCAGCCCCAAATCCAGTGTGGGGCTCATGAAAATACAGAATACCTTCACGAGCTCTTTCTCTCTCTTCAGTTGTCTTCATGTCTCCAATGTAAGAAATAAAATACAAATTTCTAAACGCAGTTAAATATTTCGACTGTAAGGTGCCTTCTCTCAGTTAAAATACTGGTGACCTTGTTATCTTGTACCTATTGAAAGGTCTCTTTTGTTAAATGCCGTGTACCCCATACCTGCCTTCTTTCGTTAAAGGCTACTTATTGCAGTATCTAGTACCTTTTGAAAGATCTGCTTTGTTAAATACTGTTTACCCCATACCCATTGTTATTGTAATGCTTTCCCTGTTAAATGCTATTTACCTCAAAGTCTCTTCCTTTAGAACTGTATTCTTCCCCGTCAAGTACCTGTTTCTGCCCTGCCGGCTCCCGCCCTTCTAGTTCCCGCACGGCAACCGGTGACTCCATCCAGTATGTAAATGAAGAAGACTCCCACGGACCTCAGCGCCCAGAAGGAGCGGAAAAAAACCCTAAAAACAACGAGCCAACATGAAACCAAGGGCTAAGACAAACCACTCTGGGTCGGCAGAACCATAGAGAACCTGACAGCAAGCAGAGCCGGATTCTGCCTCGTCACCATAACTTGAACAGCACTCGACCAGACAGGCATCTCTAGACCACGAGATATGAGTGTTTTTCCTGGGGTTCTGCCCAAGGAATGAATTATTAAAAAAATATGAATATTGCCCTAATGCCGATATCCAACTATGACTGACAAAAGACTCTCTAACAGTTTAAAGTTAGAAAATGTATGTTTAATTACGACGCCAGGCAGTGTGCGGGATAGCTCCCAAACACACGCGCCTCACAGAAGATCACAGGGCCTTTTTATGTACAGAAGTATTGAATACCCAAAACACAAATGTATATTGATGACTTTAGTACATCCCATTCCCCGCTCCGTATGGTAATTAGCCAAAAGCTATTAAGCATGCGTGGTTTGTTCTCGTGTGGTAATTGGCTGAAAGCTATTAAGCATGCGTGGTTTGTTCTTTGAAATGGGTCGGTGGTCTTTTTTATGGGGCGGGGTCTCAAAATGATGAAGTAAGTGAGTCTTCTTCACTTTGACTTTTTAACCTTTTAGTGTTGTGTGACAACTGAATCCTGTTTTCCCAGGAGTATTTGATTTATGAATTCATTGTCCTTCTTGAAGCCTATTGATTAGTCAGAATACACAAACATAAGTTGACAGGCCTCATGATTTATCAGTTCCTTAAATCTGGCTTCTGCTTATCAAAAGGGAAGTCTATCTGTCTTACTTCAGCGATATCTGGTTAAACTAAAATCTTTAATTCTTCAAAATTAATGTTTCATTTTCCCACTTCTTCTTTAAAGTCAGTAAATTCTTTTACTCAATATATAGAGTCTTCTTCATCTATCCAAGTTGTACAACTAGTGTCCCTCAAGACTAATCCATATGCTTCTGATAGTGAAGTTAAGGCTGTTACTCTTCGTAGCATCCTCCAATTCCAAATAAGTATCACTACAGATAAAACTAAACTTATACTAACTAAAATAAGTAACACAATTATAGGGTGGATGTCCTGGGTTGAAGTATATTCTATCACCATCTTCAAGAACTGTTGAAACCAGGTGAGGCAGTGCTCCCTGCCTCCTCCACTCTGGCTTATCTTCTGTTAATGGGCCATCAGCACCTTTGCTACACAGCTCACAGATAACCCCCTCCTGGACTACCTCCTGTTAATGGGCCCATCAGGCCTTATCACATGACTCACCATCCCATTGTGGGATGCTCCGCCCAGAGGAAGAAACCAAGCATTCCAGCCTGGATATAAGCTGAGACTCTGAACACCAGGGGGGCGCTTACCCACTGGATTCCCAGAGGACCCGAGCTACCAGACTTTTCTACAGGATCACTGCTTCAGGAAGACCACCTCATCTGGACTGCTTCCATCACTACGCTCAGGTTGTATTCTGACTCTGTCAGTGGTCTTTTGTATTATTGCATTGATTTTATTTTACTTTCTTTCCTTTTTTTCTTTTTTTCCTATTAAATTGTATCTCTGACTTGGAGCCTCTCATTTGTTTTGCCTTGAAACTACTACATTTTTGGCGCCCAACGTGGGGCACAAGGCACTGAGAAAAGTCAGAATTACAATTTTGTATTGAAGAAGACACCTGTTCGCTATGATGCTCAACATGCTTACATGTGTCTTATATCTATCTCTCTATATTTTTCCACAACTGGGGTACTATCTGCCAGTCTTAATGCTCCTGCGTAGACCAGGGTATGGTACTAAAATTGCTTTAGTAGTCTATTATGTCCATTGCTTGATAAACTCTGAGGCACTGAACATTATTCAGAATATACACCCAGTTTTGTTTTCTTGTTCTGGTCTAGGATGCTACATCTGGGGCCTCAACAATCTCACCCAGCCCCTGTGGGGAGGGGTGAAGAATGATTTTTTCCAGCTTTTCAGGCATGACACAGCAGTTTTTGAAAATATGGAATACCCTCTGGATGCCAAGGACAGCATGATGTTGTTGTTAGTCCTGCTTTGTCTTCTCTGCACGGCCCGCACCATGCTTACACTACCTAGTGTGATACAGCGTGTTCTGGAGGAAGAGGGAAAAAGAAGCAGAGCAACGATATCAGTGTCTACACAGAGTGTCACAGAGGTGAAAGGAACCAAAGGCAAGGCAACAGTGTCCTCATCTACACAGACCGTCACAGAGGAGAAAGAAGCCAAAAGTGAGGCAACAGTGTCCACATCTACGCAGACTGTCACAGAGGAGAAAGGGACTAAGGGTGCCATCAGCATCTCCACACAAACCATCACCGAACCGGAACAGCCTAAACCAGTAGCAGTTGCCCCCGTTCAGAAGAAGAAATCAAGGACCAAATCAGTCCGCATAGTGACTGATGAGGGTGCAGCAGGACCTTCACAATCAGCAGAAGAGACAGAGCCAGAAATCATCACTCGCTCTCTATCTCTGGGTGAGCTGCGTGACCTGCGAAGGGAATTCACCCGCCAGACCAACGAGTCCATCCTGACCTGGCTGCTCCGCATCTGGGACGCTGCAGCCAATGACACCATTCTGGATGGAAGTGAGGCCAGGCAACTGGGATCGTTGTCCCGGGATGTGGTCATTGACCAGGGGATTGGGAAAAGCCAAGAACCTCTCAGCCTCTGGCAGCGACTGCTAACAAGTGTGAAGGATAGATACCTTTGTAAAGAAGACCTCCAAGTGCACCAAGGAAAATGGAACACAATAGAACAAGGTATCCGATGCCTGAGGGAATTGGCTGTGTTGGAAATCATTTTTTCAGAAGATGAGAGATTTCCTAAAAACCCAGATGGTGTCCAGTGCACATCACGGATGTGGTTGAGATTTGCACGGCTTGGACCCGAGATGTACTCACGTTACCTGGCAACACTGCAATGGAGGGAAGGTGAGGACAGGGTAGGTGTCTTGGCTAATAAACTAAGAATTTACGAGGACACTGTCACTGCCCCAGTTCGTACCCATGTCTCATCTGTGGAAACAAGACTGGCTGAGCAAGTCCGGAACTTGATTGAAGAAGGCCATCAGAAACTGAAAAAAGAACTTAAGGAAGAAATTTACCATATCCAGCCAGAGCCAATGAGAGTCTCTGCCATTAGGAGCAGGCGCTCCCCAGCCAGGGAGAGAGGATACACACCCCGAGGTAACCTCTGGTCTTTTCTTCGGGAGCATGGAGAAGACATGAGGAAGTGGGATGGAAAACCCACCTCCTCCTTAGCAGCCCGGGTACGTGAACTGAAAAGAGAAACACCTACCACAAAGAGCCCATCTAGAATCAATGTTGCTCCGGTCTCTCGTGCACAGAACTCCAGACGGTACAGGAATGACGATATGACTGATCCTCTTGAAGGAACCTCAGAAACATATTTACAAGAAGAGAGCAATGTATGCCATGACCAGGAATAGGGGGGCCCTGCCTCTAGCCAGGTAGAGGAAAGGGACAATCGGATCTACTGGACTGTGTGGATCCGATGGCCTGGAACATCTGACCCACAAAGATATACGGCTCTGGTTGATACCGGTGCTCAGTGTACTCTGATGCCATCAAGGTACGTGGGAGCAGAACCCATTTCCATTTCTGGGGTGACAGGAGGATCCCAGGAGCTGACTGTACTGGAAGCTGAAGTAAGTCTAACTGGGAAAGAATGGCAGAAACACCCCATTGTGACTGGTCCAGAGGCCCCATGCATTTTGGGCATAGACTATCTCAGAAATGGGTATTTCAAAGACCCAAGAGGATACCGCTGGGTTTTTGGCATAGCTGCTCTAGAGACAGAAGGCATCAGACAACTGAGTACCTTGCCTGGACTCTCAGACGACCCCTCTGCTGTGGGACTACTGAAAGTTGAAGAACAACAGGTGCCGATCGCCCGAGCAACAGTGCACCGTCGGCAATATCGCACCGACAGAGACTCTGTGGTCCCCATCCATAAGATGATTCGTGAGCTGGAGAGCCAAGGGGTGGTAAGCAAGGCTCGTTCACCCTTTAATAGCCCTATATGGCCCGTGCGTAAGTCCAGTGGAGAATGGAGACTGACAGTGGATTACCGTGGCCTGAATGAAGTCACACCACCACTGAGCGCTGCCGTACCAGACATGTTGGAGCTTCAGTATGAGCTGGAATCCAAGGCAGCAAAATGGTATGCGACCATTGATATTGCAAATGCCTTTTTCGCCATTCCTCTGGCAGCAGAATGCAGGCCTCAGTTTGCCTTCACCTGGAGGGGCGTGCAGTACACCTGGAACCGACTGCCCCAGGGGTGGAAGCACAGTCCCACCATTTGCCATGGACTGATCCAGGCTGCACTGGAAAAGGGTGAGGCTCCAGAACACCTGCAATACATTGACGACATTATCGTGTGGGGAAACACCGCAACAGAAGTCTTTGAGAAGGGAGAGAAGATCATTCAGATTCTCCTGAAGGCCGGCTTTGCCATCAAGAGGAGCAAAGTCAAGGGACCTGCTCGAGAGATCCAGTTCCTGGGAGTGAAGTGGCAAGATGGACGGCGTCAGATTCCCACTGAAGTCATCAATAAGATCACTGCAATGTCTCCACCGACCAACAAGAAGGAAACACAAGCTTTCCTAGGTGCCATAGGTTTCTGGAGGATGCACATTCCCGAGTATAGCCAAATTGTGAGCCCTCTCTACCTGGTCACCCGCAAGAACGATTTCCACTGGGGCCCAGAACAGCAGCAAGCTTTCGCCCAGATCAAGCAGGAAATCGCTCATGCGGTAGCCCTTGGCCCAGTCAGGACGGGATCAGAGGTGAAGAATGTGCTTTACTCTGCAGCCGGGAGCCATGGTCTGTCATGGAGCCTTTGGCAGAAGGTGCCGGGTGAGACTCGGGGACGACCACTGGGATTCTGGAGCCGAAGCTACAGAGGATCCGAAGCCAACTACACTCCCACAGAGAAGGAAATCTTAGCCGCCTATGAAGGAGTCCAAGCTGCCTCAGAGGTGATTGGTACTGAAGCACAGCTGCTTCTGGCACCTCGACTACCGGTGCTGGGGTGGATGTTCAAGGGAAAGGTTCCTACCACACATCACGCCACCGACACCACGTGGAGCAAATGGATCGCCCTGATCACGCAGCGCGCCCGTATTGGAAACCTGAATCGCCCTGGGATTCTGGAAATTATAACAAACTGGCCTGAAGGTGAGACCTTTGGATTATCCTCTGAAGAAGAGGAGGAGCAAGTGACACGGGCCGAGGAAGCCCCACCATATAACGAGCTACCAGAGAGTGAGAGACGATATGCCCTTTTCACCGACGGTTCCTGCCGAATTGTAGGTGCTAACCGGAAATGGAAAGCTGCTGTATGGAGCCCCACACGACGAGTTGCACAGGCTACCGAGGGAGAAGGTGGATCGAGTCAGGTCGCAGAGCTTAAAGCTGTCCAGCTGGCTTTGGATATTGCTGAACGAGAGAAGTGGCCGAGGCTCTATCTCTACACTGACTCATGGATGGTAGCTAATGCTCTGTGGGGATGGCTGGACCGCTGGAGAAAGGCCAACTGGCAGCGCAGAGGGAAACCCATCTGGGCTGCTGAGATTTGGCAGGACATCGCCACCCGAGTAGAAAGGCTGACCGTGAAGGTTCGACACGTGGATGCGCATGTACCCAAGAGTCGGGCTAATGAAGAACATCATAACAACGAGCAGGTGGATCGAGCTGCCAAGGTGAAAGTATCTCAGGTTGATCTAGACTGGCAGCACAAAGGAGAATTGTTCCTAGCTCGTTGGGCTCATGATGCCTCTGGTCATCAAGGGAGAGATGCAACATATCGATGGGCTCGTGACCGAGGGGTGGACATTACTATGGACAGCATCTCCCAGGCTATCCATGACTGCGAGACCTGTGCTGCGATCAAACAGGCCAAGCGAGTGAAGCCTCTGTGGTATGGCGGACGATGGTCAAAGTATAGGTATGGGGAAGCCTGGCAAATTGACTACATCACCCTTCCCCAAACCCGCCAAGGCAAGCGCTACGTGCTCACCATGGTGGAAGCAACCACTGGATGGCTGGAGACCTACCCTGTGCCTCATGCTACTGCCCGGAACACCATCGTGGGCCTGGAAAAGCAGGTCCTGTGGAGACATGGCACCCCTGAGAGAATTGAGTCAGACAACGGGACTCATTTCAAGAATGGCCTCATAAGCACTTGGGCCAGAGAACACGGAATCGAATGGATATACCATATCCCATACCATGCACCAGCTGCCGGGAAGGTGGAACGCTGCAATGGACTGCTTAAAACTACCCTTAAAGCACTTGGTGGAGGGACCTTCAAAAATTGGGAACAGAACTTAGCGAAGGCCACCTGGATGGTCAATACCCGAGGGTCCATCAATCGAGCTGGTCCTGCCCAGTCTGAATCCTTGCATACAGTGGATGGAGATAGGGTCCCTGTGGTACACATGAGAGGTATGTTAGGAAAGACTGTTTGGATTAATCCCACCTCGGGCAAGGGCAAACCCATCCGTGGGGTTGTCTTTGCACAAGGACCTGGTTACACTTGGTGGGTGATGCAAAAGGATGGGGACACCCACTGTGTACCACAAGGAGACCTTATTTTAAGTGAGAACTGTGTGTAGGATTTCATTATATATATATATGTGTGTGTGTGTAGTTTAAGGAAGGTATTGATTTGGGATGATGTAGATGGTAATAGAATAAGGGGTGGATAATGTCCTGGGTTGAAGTATATTCTATCACCATCTTCAAGAACTGTTGAAACCAGGTGAGGCAGTGCTCCCTGCCTCCTCCACTCTGGCTTATCTTCTGTTAATGGGCCATCAGCACCTTTGCTACACAGCTCACAGATAACCCCCTCCTGGACTACCTCCTGTTAATGGGCCCATCAGGCCTTATCACATGACTCACCATCCCGTTGTGGGATGCTCCGCCCAGAGGAAGAAACCAAGCATTCCAGCCTGGATATAAGCTGAGACTCTGAACACCAGGGGGGCGCTTACCCACTGGATTCCCAGAGGACCCGAGCTACCAGACTTTTCTACAGGATCACTGCTTCAGGAAGACCACCTCATCTGGACTGCTTCCATCACTACGCTCAGGTTGTATTCTGACTCTGTCAGTGGTCTTTTGTATTATTGCATTGATTTTATTTTACTTTCTTTCCTTTTTTTTCTTTTTTTCCTATTAAATTGTATCTCTGACTTGGAGCCTCTCATTTGTTTTGCCTTGAAACTACTACAGTGGACTAAGGTATTTAGTATACTGGTTGCTGTTGGAGACCACCCAAAAAGCTCATCCCACCAATGATGAGACACATGTTCCTCAAGCCTTTTAAAAACTCCTTTGATGGTCTCTGTGTCACGGTGTATTGTAATTAACATCTTTTTCCCCTCTTCCTTAATTTTTTTTAAGATTTCTCTCAATTCAGGATGTCTCATCAATTGAGTGACTAGAGTCAGATTCATTCTTATGGGCACAGGCAGTATCTTCTCCACGGTGGTTAGGTTAGTCTTTATATATTGATGTGATACTACAGGTGCTCGATAGGAAAAATCACATCTCCTAACAAAATTACAAACACAAAAATTGAATTGCGTCTCTTTTACAATTTGGTTATCTACCCTTATGATGGGGCATGCTGTCCTTAGACAGACGCACTCCTGTCCTGTATACACCAATGAAGTTTTCTGTTTGCCTGGATGTGTTTCAAAGTGACAAATATTTTGGTCTGTATCTAAACAAGTGTCTTTGTCACTTTCTAATGTCTTTTCACATATATATCTTAGTTGTCTCCTTGCAGTACAGGGTTCTAGATTAACAGTTTGCTATTTTCCTTCAATTTCTGTGCCCACATCCTGTGTTCAATAGGGTACAATACAGCTCCCTCATGGTTTAACCCTAAGGGCACTATTGGGTGTATTAGGTCCACTGAGGACTCGTGTATGGTTAAAACAAAGGCTGTCACTATACTAGTCTCAGGGTTATAGGTGAAATTGACTAACACCTACCAAAACTGAAGCTCCTTCTCCATATCAGAGGCATTGTCCCAAACAATTTTGCAACTTTCGGCAGGAAATGTTCCCTCTCCACCTTCTCTGATAACTGCAGCAGCCACTGATTGCATCCACAGTTGTGCTTGAGTACATCCTAGAGCTAGTGAAATGTTTTCACTAGCTGGACTTAGCGCATTAATTATTGCCTCATGATCTCGCTCTTCTGTGTTTTCCCATTCTGGTAGTATTTGGATCAATTTCCAATGATTGTTACCCAGTGCAAGTAGAGAGGATTGCAAAGGTTGCTGTAGTTGAACTAAATCATTCCCTACTGAGGCTAATTTATTCATCAGTACTTCAGAATCTATGGTATTTAGTACTCCCAACCCTGTTCCTAGCAATCCGGTGAGATCCCTCTTACTTCTAAAATTAGAAGGCATACTCTTTTGGAGCCAAGTGGTCCAGTCCAAAAAGGAGTTCTTGAGAGATGGAGCACATTCTGGTTATTTACTTGTACTCCCATTTTTACTCATTTTAAAGACCACTTTGGGTTAATTATCAGCCCAATTTTGGTCTTATTGCACGCTCTTCTATTTTGAGTCTAAACTGAGGGCATTTACTCGAGTATTTGTCACAGCATTCAGGACTAATTCGGATGGGTCTCATGGGTGGGTGGTAAGCCTCATGGAACCCGTCCTGTACAAATGCATACTTACAACCCCACACATTTCTTCTTTCCCACAAGTTTGCATTCGTGACTTTTAGCATCTTATTTAAAGCCTTACGAGAGTAAGCATCGTAAGCTTTCCCTTGACACCTGTTTATCTCGGTCACATTGTACCTACGTGGTATTGCGTTGATTCTTGTTATAGTTACAGTAATTACTGCAATAATTACAATTTTCCACATAATGTCCATGATAACTATTAGTCTATCTATTCGTAGTTCCGAGTGAGCTTCAGCTTCAGTTCGTTGACGCCTGGTGTGATCTTCCAGATTCCTTCTGGGGCTTTCTTCACTCGGGAGTGATGGATCCAGGCTTTCTGTTCTTTGATCTTGATTGCAGTGAAGGTAGTAAGAAGCACCTGGAATGGTCCTTCTCACTGTGATTCCAAGGTCTTTTCTGCAAAAGACTTAACATATACATACTGGCCCATCTAATTCTCTGTTTTGAGCTCTGACCACATATTTCTCAATTTCTCTAAGTTTTCTATTCAGGGCCTCCATATACCTATGTAGGGTCTCTTCCCCTACTTGCATAGGTGTTGTTCCTTCTTGAACTGCATATGGCCTTCCATACAGTATTTCAAGAGGGCTTAGTTTCTCTTTTGCCCTTGGTTTTGTCCGAATTTGCAATAATGCCAATGGGAAAGCCTGGGGCCAGGGCAAATTTACTTCTTGCCCCAATCTCACAGTTTGTTGTTTAATCAAGTGGTTCATTTTTTCCACTTGACCGCTAGATTGAGGGTGGTATGGGGTATGCAATTCCCAATCTATTCCCAGGTGATTACTTATTTGCTGCACAATTTTTGAAATAAAGTGTGGCCCTCTATCTGAGGATATGGTGGCTGGAACTCCAAACCTCGGTATTATTTCTTGTAACAGTGCTTTGGTTACCTTTCAGATCTTAGCTGTTCTGGCAGGAAAGGCTTCTGGCCATCCTGAAAAGGTATCGGTTAACACCAATAAGTAACGATATCCTCCCTTCCTGGGCAGCTCTCTAAATCAATATGCCATTGTTGCCCAGGTCCACAGCCCTTCCCAATTTGTCCCACTTTAGGCTTTGGAGTATTTTTGGGATTAGTTTGGAGGCAAAGGCTACACTGACGAATTACTTGTATCACTGTGCACTGCAATTTCCTGGACACGATCCTTTCTTTTAAATAGTTATACAGGGCATCTATTCCCCAGTGTGTTTTCTCATGCTCCCTCTGTACTAATGCCCACAACAAATAGGAGGGTACTACAAGTTTCCCTTCTTCTGTTACAGCCCATCCCTCCTGGTTATAACTTGCCTTTTCTGCCTTAATGAGTTTCTTATCCTTTTTATTGTATATTGGCTTACCCTCAATAGAAATTTTTCCATCTGGAATTAATGCTGCTTCAATTGTCTCATCAGGTATCTCACCTTTTGCTGCTTCTTTTGCCTCTCTATCTGCCAACATATTCCCTTCTTCCAATTCTGAGCTCACCTTCTGGTGTGCTTTGATATGCATGATGGCTACCTTCTCAGGTAATTGTACTGCCTCCAACAGTCTCAATATTTCTTGTGCATGTTTAATATCCTTCCCTTGTGAGTTTAACAGTCCTCTCTCTCTCCAAATGGCTCCGTGGGCATGCACGACTCCAAATGCATACCTTGAGTCTGTGAAGATATTAATTCTTTTTCCTTCTGCCAGCTCTAGGGCTCGAATTAAGGCTATTATCTCAGCCTTCTGTGCAGAGGTGTTCGTTGGTAATGGTTTGGACTCTATTACCTCTCTGTTTGTGGTAACTGCATACCCAGCATGCCTCTTCCCACTGATGACATAGCTGCTCCCATCAGTAAACCAGGTTTCGGCATTTTCAAGCAGGCTATCTTTCAGATCCGGGCGACTGGAGTGGGTGGCTTCAATGCTCTCCAGGCAATCATGGATCACTGGTTCTCCCATACTTCCGCTGAGGAAGGAAGCTGGGTTCACAATGTTAGTTACCACAATCTCAACATCATCCTGTTCCACCAGTATAGCTTGGTACTTCAGGAATCTCTGTGGGGAGAGCCAATGCCCCCCTTTTGCTTCCAGGACTGTAGAC
This sequence comes from Chamaea fasciata, assembly GCF_029207755.1. Lineage (NCBI taxonomy): Eukaryota > Metazoa > Chordata > Aves > Passeriformes > Sylviidae > Chamaea > Chamaea fasciata. Next base: position 4,852,004 of record NW_027094114.1, on the reverse strand, counting down.
ACTGTGTGAGACACTAGCACTGTCATCTTCTGGCCCAGGGTGAACTTGCGTGCCTCTTGGATGTTCACTGCCACTGCTGCAATGGCTCTGAGGCACCCTGGCCACCCCTTAGCTGCCATATCTAGCTGCTTAGAGAGGTAGGCAACTACCCTTTGATACGGGCCCAGGTTTTGTGCTAGTATCCCTAAAGCGATCCCTTGCTTCTCGTGAGAAAACAAAAAGAATGGCCTACTTACATCTGGAAGTCCCAAGGCTGGTGCTGACATGAGGGCCTTCTTTAGCTGGTCGAAGGCTCGAGCTGCTTCTTTGTTCCACTGAAGATCTCTGCTTCCTTCTGTGATCAAGGCATTTAGAGGTTTAACAAGTAATCCATAATTATAAACCCACAGTCTGCACCATCCTGTGATGCCTGAGAAGGTTCTCAGTTCTTTCACTGTCTCAGGCTTTGGGGTCTGGCATATTGCCTCTTTGCGATCTTGCCCTAAGGTTCTCTGTCCAGCACTCACTTCATAGCCCAGGTAAATTACTGTTTGCCTCACCGTTTGGGCTTTCTTCTGGGACACCCGATACCCCTGTAGGCCCAAAAAGTTTAGGAGGCTTACCGTCCAGTCCACACATGTTTCCTGGGTCTGGGTGGCTATTAGGAGGCTATCCACATACTGGAGCAACTGTCCTTCTCCTGGTGGAGGTTCCCAAGACTCCAAATCCTTTGCAAGCTGTTCCCCAAATATGGTGGGGGAGTTTTTGTACCTTTGAGGCAAACACACCATGTGAGCTGAGTTTTTCGTCCAGTTTTGGGGTTCTCCCACTCAAATGCAAAGATTTTCTGGCTGGCTTCATGGAGAGGGAGGCAAAAGACAGCATCTTTCAAATTTAAAACAGTAAACCAGGTTAGTTCAGGGATTAAATGAGTTAACAATATATAAGGGTTAGCAACTCCTGGATACAAGTCTTCAGTTATCTTATTAACAGCCTTTAAGTCTTGTACTAGCTTGTATGATCTGTTAGGCTTCTTCACTGGCAAGATAGGAGTGTTAAAATCAGACTGACACTCTTTTAGTAGTCCTATCTTCAAATGTTTTCAATAATTGGACTAATCCCTTCTCTGTCTTTCTTCTTTAGGGGGTATTGTTTAACTTTTACTGGCTGCCCTCTTTCCTTAAGTTTGACCTATACTGACAGTGCATTCTTCGCCCTGCTTGGTATGTCAGAAGCAAACACCCCAGGAAACACTTGATCTAATATTTTCCTGAAATTCTCTTCTTCATTGGCAACTTCAATTTCTTTGGTTATCATTATCAAGCTTAACAGCTCTACATATTGCTGATCTTTTACCTCCAAAATAATTTTCCCATTCTTAAATATTATTTTTGTCTCCAGCTGCTCTAGCAGATCTCTGCCCAAAAGTGCAGATGGAGCTTTAGGCATATAAAAAAAAAATCAATGAATTCCCCATTGTTTTCCAATTTATACTTCAATGGTTTGCAAAAAATAAGATCTCTCAGATTGGCCAGTCGCTCCTTTTACCACAACATAGTCATTGGTTACAGGTATTAGGGCCATATTCAGCACTGAAAATGTTGCCCCTGTGTCTATTAAGAATTCTCTCTTTTTTTTTTTTTAATGCTTTTTGATCTTATTCTAATTCTTAAGTTTCACTTGGTATTCTTCTGGTACAAAAATATGCTGGCCACACTCAACTTTAGGAATTTGTACTGGTTTCTTTAAGATCTCTGAAATCCCATTTTCCAGCAACTCAAACATTTTACCGCTGCGTAGGCTTATAGTTCCACTCTTAGGTACTAGCCACCTGTACCTTTATCGGACCCACAAGCCTTGACAGACTGCACCACGAAGCACAGTCCGCTGATTACAGTAGCAGCCCCTCCTTGGGCAGGGGAACTCTTCTGAACCAGCCTCCCAATTCTTGTGCCTCCTATTTCTGGGCATATATCAAAATCAACACAAGAGAGAAAAAACAAAGAAACAAAACTAAACAAAAACTAGTTTGTTAACCTTAAAAAGGAAAAAGTTAGCTGTACTTTCAGCTGTTGAGGAAAGAATTACAGTTAAAAAGCAAAAAAAGGAAAAATAAAAACAAGGCTCGAGACATAAAAAGCAAAAAAGAATTCTTTTCAAAATAAGGCTCGAAGCATTACCTGTTGTGAAAAGAACTTATGGTTAAGAAAAGGATAAACGTCTTTTTATTAAAGCAAACAGACAAAAAGCAGAAACAGACAAACGAAAACTTTTCCAATTAGTCAGGCACAGTTTTAGGCTCACAAAGGAAGCAGCCAAGGTGGCGGGGGGGGAGATCCCCCATGATTCTGAATACATTCTTAAAATCCCACAGACTTCGGCTGGGACACAGCACAGACCCTCCTGCAGGAAAGCGGGGGCGGGGCTGGATCCCACACTCCCCCTTCGCTCTTCTGCAGTCACAGCCGAGGACTACAGCACTTTGAAGATATTATCACACACTCTGGCAATTGCAAACTTCCATTCGACAAAAATCCCTCCTCGTTTTACAAAGAGCTGGGAAACATAGCCTTAGGCTGTGAGTTCAGCCTGTTGTCTGACTACCAAGGTGACACTAAGTACCCTTGATCACCGGCTATGTCAGGCATGGATGCGAAGAGACGGAAAAAAACCTCCTTGCCTGTTTTGTTCCCTTTTTTTTTTCTTCTTTTTCTTTTTCTTTTTTTTTCCTTTTTTTTTCCTCTTTTTTTTTCTCTCTACAAACAGTAAACAGCTTATTCACTCACGACGCTTTTCTACTGAACAACAAACTGATCGAAGTCACACTATCATTAAACGATCAAAGCTAGCACACAGCCTTCCCGTGAGACGCCACAGCCTTCCCAAGTCCCTCCGCCTTCTCAGACAGAGGTATCCCTCTGCCAATCAGCGGGGGTTTTAAAATCTCTTACGTGTTCCAAAAACACTTACAGAGATTAGTAGCACATTCCAAAATTACACAAACCGAAACGACTACTTCACAAGCTTTCACAAACCGCAACACAAACGGTACAAAATTGATCCACAATCACAAAACCTCGGGATCACCAAACAGACACAGGTCTGTCCGCAATACACACACACACACATCCAGTGCGCGGGACCACGACTCAAGACGGGACCCTTTGCATCTCAAAACTCAGATTATGCATTACCATGCATTATGCACTAGCCCCTCAGATTATGCATTACCAAGGTGCACCTTTAAACTACAAGCCGAAACCGGAGCTAGTACTGCTTTAAAACCAACAAGACCCAAGACCGGCGGCTCTGCTGCCGCCGTTGCTGCCCCTCCACTCGGGATGCAGCCACCAACTACCAGGTTCTTTACCTGGAAACAAAACAACCATCTACAATACTCCGCGGAGTTTTTCCAAAACTCATTCAGGCCTCTGTTTTGCATAAGACGTCTCTTATGACTTACAAGCTGCCTCTATTCAAAGGTACCTGTCTTCAGTATTTGTTCTTTATTTTATTTTTTTTAAACATACCTTTTTGTCCGTAGTTCCAGCAGGCTCTGGTCTGTCTCCGGGGGTGTCAGGGGGGTCGCAGGAGCCTTCTACCCAGAAAATCCTGGGGGGCGCCCAAAAGGGTCCTAGACGCCGATGGCCCCCTCGGCGAGAGAGAGCATCTCCTGGCTTGCTCGCCAAAATGAATTATTAAAAAAATATGAATATCACCCTAATGCCGATATCCAAAAGACTCTCTAACAGTTTAAAGTTAGAAAGTGTATGTTTAATTACGACGCCAGGCAGTGTGCGGGATAGCTCCGAAACACATGCGCACCCACAGAAGATCACAGGGTCTTTTTATGTACAGAAGTATTGAATACCCAAAACACAAATGTATATTGATGACTTTAGTACATCCCATTCCCCGCTTCGTATGGTAATTAGCCAAAAGCTATTAAGCAAGCGTGCTTTGTTCTTTGAAATGGGTCAGTGGTCTTTTTTATGGGGCAGGGTCTCAAAATGATGAAGTAAGTGAGTCTTCTTCACTTTGACTTTTTAACCTTTTAGTGTTGTGTGACAACTGAATCCTGTTTTCCCAGGAGTATTTGATTTATGAATTCATTGTCCTTCTTGAAGCCTATTGATTAGTCAGAATACACAAACATAAGTTGACAGGCCTCATGATTTATCAGTTCCTTAAATCTGGCTTCTGCTTATCAAAAGGGAAGTCTATCTGTCTTACTTCAGCAATATCTGGTTAAACTAAAATCTTTAATTCTTAAAAATTAAAGTTTCAGTGGCCGCAGGCTACGGCGCTGATGACGAGGCCGTGTCCCAGGTGGGCAGCCAGGGAGATGCCTAGGAAGAGGCAGAACTGCAGGAGCTGCAGCTGCCGCGTGTCTGCCAATGCCAGCAGGAGGAAGTGGCTGATGGAGCTGCTGTGGGACATTTCTTCACTCTGGGCATGGTGGACTGTTGAAAGAAGACATTGAGAAGCTGTGACAGATTTCCTTGATTCAATCCTATTTTATTAGGAATTCCCTCAAAAGTATTTCTGTTGTTTTGCAGAAAATTCAGTAAAGTTTTATTTTTGAGTTCATTTTTGTGCTGCTTAGTTACTGCCACATCTTCAGCATTGCTCTCAGCCTGAACACTGGGGAGCCCAGAGGGAAAACAGAGCCTGTGCCCCAGTGCAATCAGACCAGCTGGTCCTGCACAGGTACCCTTTGCTCATTACACCTCCCTCTACTTCAGGGTGATTGGACTTAAACCTTTCTTGAAAACTAAAGTGGACTATCTGTAAGCTGCAATTTCAAAATTAATTTCCCTACACTTTTCTCTCCCTTTTTTTTCTGTGTTGTTGTATAGGAAGGGATATCCAGGGCTTGTCTTGCTCTCTACTACCTGGAGTTGTGCCTACTGGGAGCTGTTTCTCTCTATCCAAGCCTTGTCCCTGCCAGTGCTCCCAGAGCCCAGCCCAGCCCTGGGGGCTGAGCTCGGCCCTGCACACCCCTCCCAGCCCAGGCCACTGCCCAGGGGCATCTCCCTGGCAGCAGAGCCTTAAGGGCAGCTCAGACCAACAGAGATGCTGCAAGCCAAGGTGCTGCTGCTGCTGTCTGTAGGTAGAGGAGGGTGAGGAGGCACTTTCTGAGGGAGATCTGAGACAGATCTGCTGATGCCCAGGGTGACAGTGCAGGAGTCTCAGTGACACAGGCAAAGCTGACAGCCCTTTCCCTTTCCTTTAGGACAAAGCTGAGAGCAGTCCTGGCCATGCAGCACCCTTTCCACAGCAGGAGGAGTCTGCCCTGCCGGGGTCACTCCTTCCACCTCCAACTTCACCCCACGGTCCATGAGGATCTCCAGGCAGGCTGAGAGCTGCCCTTGGCAGGTGGCAGATCCCCTGGCCGGGCCAAGAGCCCTCAGGGCTGAAGCACCTGGTCTGCACAACAGCCATATTCCTAAGGAACCAGCAGCCCATCCCAATGAATAGGGTGAGTTACACTGATGGTTGTCAATTCCATTTCCTGCCTAGAAATCCTGAAACTGCTTCTGAATGCTGCTCCCCTCTACTCTTGGACACCGACCCACACAGAGCTGGGAAAAAAATCCCCTGGCCACTGGCTTACAAGTGAGTTATGTCAAAGTTAGAGCTCTGTGGGAAATCTCTATCCATCCCTATCCTTTTAAAATACCTGTATGTGGAGGTGTGCATAGATGTGTCTTGTATGGAAAGGAAGGAGTGCACAAGCAACATGACTGACAACTTCACCCTGTGTTCATTCCATACCCAAGGGAACAAAGATGTTATGGAAACCCTTGTATAGATAGACCCTTCTTTCCATGGGTACAGAGACATCCCAGAGCCCCTGGCACACACAGACCATTCTACCCATGAGTACAGAGACATCCCAGAGCCCCTGGCACACACAGACCCTTCTGTCCACGGATACAGAGACATCCCAGAGCCCCTGGCACACACAGACCCTTCTGTCCATGGGTACAGAGACATCCCAGAGCCCCTGGCACACAAAGACCCTTATGTCCATAGATACAGAGACATCCCAGAGCCCCTGGCACACACAGACCCTTCTGTCCATGGGCACAGAGACATCCCAGAGCCTCTGGCACACACAGACCCTTCTGTCCCTGTAGGACGGAGAACAGCGGCGGGTTGGGGCGGTTGGTGGGCAGCGAGTCCCGCACAGCAGGCGAGACCCGGCTCCAGCCCTGCCAAGGCTCAGTGCGGGCTCCTCTGAAATGGGAAAGCCCTTCAGCCTTGCCCCTGCACAGAGGGGCACTGCTGGCCTGGCAACACTCGTTGTCTTCCCCACGAGCTGCAGGAGATGAGAACACAACACTTGCAAACACTGACTGCAGGCCACAGATCTGGCTGCTCCCCATGAACCTCAGCTCTGGCACCACTGTCTGCCCCAGGCTCCAGGGGATGCAGTGGGAGCCCGGCTGGGCTCTGCCCTGGGGCCATCCTGCAGGGACAGCTGCAAACAGGGAACATTTGGTTGCCACAAACAGCCAAGCCAGGGGTGGAGGGCAGCTGGTCCAGCCCGGACTGCACTGCTGTGTGCTGTGCTCTGGGCTCCCCGCAGAGGGGACTGCACTGGTGTGCCAGAGGAGACAAAGAAGCTTCAGCTTCAGCCTAACTGAGGTGGGTGGGTGGGCCAGGAAGAGTGGGGTGGCTCATGGGACTTCACAGAGTTCATCCTGCTGGAAGGATGAGGAAAAGGGAGTGGGAACTCAGCAGTGAGGAGAGCTGAGGGCAAGAGAGCAGCTCTGAATGACACTAAAATGCCACCAGACCTCTGAGGCATTGCTGCCCCTCAGCCAGTGACAGGATGAGTCCCTAAACCTGGGGCTCGGTCTTCCTCATGGTAAGGAGCACCAAGGATGGCAATAGTGTGATGGAGACTGCAATTAGCTGGGCACTCACTGGGGGAAAATAGGGAGCAGTTGTGAAGGAAAATGCAGGTGGGGGACAGAACTGTTCAGAGAAGGGCTGAGCTACAGCTTGAGCAAGCTGAAAAATGTCATTTGGCATCACCCCAGATTGATTTCATTTCCGAAGGTATTAAACAAGTTTATTTTGGGGGGGTGTCATGTTTTTCCTTGGAGATGCACCCTCTGCAAACTTGAGCTGCATTGCCAAAATGCTCAAGGCAAGTCTGCTGCAGGTCACACCGTTTCTTCTTTGGCTGATCCCGGCCCGGTGCTGAGCTCCAGCAGAGCCCTGGCAGAGCCCAGAGCAGCCTCAGCATCCGCAGAGCCCGGCTGCAAGGACAGAAACCAGAAACCGCCCATCAGCTGAAGGCTCCTGTGCCCTTGTCCCAGCCGCCCGCGGTGCCCAGGCCATGCTGGCCGTGCTCAGAGCGGGGCCCAAAGCTGCCCATCATTGCTGCCTTTGGCAGCAGAGCAGGAGGGCAGGACACGTGCCCAGCCTGCAGCCAGCCAGGGCAGATCCACCTCCCCAGCAGCTGCCCAGAGCAGGATGCCTATGTGCTGGCTGCCATCTCCCAAAAGCTCTTATCCCACCCATGCCAACAAGACGGGGACACACCTCACGCCATCCGCCGCGGGAAGAAAAGCTGCTCCCAAACCACGTCCTCAGCCTTCTCCTTCATCCACTCCACAGCTGGTCCCAAGCACTTCCCAGTCAAGACTGGACACCACCTAGAAGGCTTCCTTTAGATAAACAATCATCAAATTAACAAAAAGAGATTACAGACAAAAAATGGAAAAAAGGGAAAAGGTAAAAGATCCTATCTCTGTCAGAGGTTGAGGAAGCCCCCATGCCCTGCATGCTAGGGAAAAACCCACCCACCAGTGAGGGAAGCCCATGCTTTCACTCTTTCCCCCCTACACTGCCCCCCAAAATAATGGTGATCCCAAAGAAAACAAAGGGAGTGGAGCAGCCCAAGTCCTTCCTTGCCGGCAAAGCAAAGCAGCCGAGCACAGGTTCTGGAGTCCCACCTCTGCTCCCACCTTGGGGCTTTGTGTCGGGCTGGCTGTCCCAGCCCGAGCCCAGGGCATGGTGGGGGGTGGTGGCTGTTGGCAGGGCCAGGAGCCGACTCCCATTTCAGAACCACCCCAGCCCGTGCCCCCAGCCCTGCCAAAAAGCAGCTTGGCAGCCCACTGAACAATCAGTTGCATCAGCCTCAGTAAAGGGGGGAACCTTTGGTTCCTGGCCAGGCTGTGCAATGCCCAAATCTGGGAGCATCCCCCTGTGTGTGAACTCATCTGCAAATTGGCTGTGGAGCCTGGCTTTGAAGAAGGTGCCAGAATTGAAGTCCATCACCTTCAATTGCTGGTGGCCAGGTTCAGGAAGAGGTTGTCATCCTTGTTGTCGTCCTCGCTGTCTCCAGCAGCAGCAGCCCCACCTGGTCCAGCTTCTCCAGGGGCTCCTTCTCCTTCCCTGGGGGTGAGACCAGGCCGTCAGTGTTCTGCCCAGGGCCCCAGCTGTCAGTGAACCAGCACAAGCCAAAACAACTCGCACGGCAGCCACCAGTGGTGGGCAGAGCAGCTCAGCTCCAGCAGAAGGGCTGCCTGTGCCCACCTGATGACCCCTGTGCAGTGACACAGGCAGCACAAAAAAGTCTGGGTTTCTTTGCTTCTGATTGCCAAGGCATGTGTGCAGCTGGAACTTACCAGGGCCCTGCATCAAAATGAGCCTCTGGCTCTCTCCCTTCTTCTATTCCAGATGAATATCCTGCATCCAAGGATCACCAAAAAGGTCTTCTAATGAAGGCCTTTCCATGTCATCCACGGATAAACAGCACCTGATGAGATCCTTGCACTCTGGAAAGAGAAACCAGAAACTGCCAGTCAGTTGGAGAAGGCCCCTGGCTGCTTTGCCCCATATTCCCATGCCCAGGCCATGCTGGATGTGCTCAGAGCTGGGCCTAAACTTTCCCATCAATTCCCTGCTTTGGAGGAGAGCAGGAGAGCAGGACATGTGCCACCTCCTCAGCAGCTGCCAGAGCAGGATGCTCACGAGCCAACTGCTGTCTCCCAGCACTGATATTCCCTCCGTGCCCAGAGATGAGGATCCAACTTCAGAGAGCCGTTGTGGCAGCGGGAGCTGGCCCCAGCTGATGTTCCAGCCACTCCTGAAAGAGTGATGCCCGCAGACCATCTGGTGCAGGAGCATGCCCAGGGACCAGATGGTAGCTGGCTCACCATAGTACCAGCCAAAGTCGGTCCATTCTGGGGGGCTGTATGCTGGTGTTCCTATGGAATACAGATGGAGTTCATCAGGGGGATGCTGCTGCTCCCAGAGCCTGGCCCCAGCATCCCTGGGCATGTGGGGACTGCCCCAGTGGCACATGGTGTGACCCGCTGCCCTCCCACCAGGACCTGGGACTTGTGTGAAAAATTGCCATTGGAAAAGAAACCACTGGTGTAGGAAAAGGGCGGCAGAAGCCCTGGAAAGGCCTGACCAGAACAAGAAAAAACCCACTCAGAGCAGGAGGAAAACCATGCCTTCCTCCTCCCTGCCTGCATTGCCCCAAATAACATTATGAACACAAGACAAAGAAGGCCAGAGGAGCAGTCCAAGCCCTTTCTCACCTGCACACCAAACTGGCTGGTGCACAGGTTCTGACTCCACGCTCTCTGATACCCCCACCCACGGGTGTTTCTGTCGGGCTGGCTGCCCCAGCCCCAGTCCTGGGCAGAGTGGCTGGCAAAGGCTGCCAGCAGGGCTGGAAGCTGGGCCCCAATCCACCCCTGCTCAAAAGCAACTCACCTGAAGTCTCAGTGCCATGACTGGCAGCAAAAGGGAGAATCCTCACTGCCACACCCAGGTTGGGCTGTGAGATGTTGGGCCATGAGATGGCAGGAGCTGGGAGCACATCCTTGCGTGGGCTCACCTGCAAATTGAGTGTGTACCGTGTCTTGAAGGTAGGTGCCACAGCCAAAATCGATCAATTTGGACTGCCCGGTGGCCAGGTCAACCAATACGTTCTCTGGTGTGATTTCTCTTTGCAGGACCCCACAGCTGGTGCAGTGCCGCACGGCCTCCAGCACCTGGTGGAACAGCTCCTGCGCCACCTCCTCGGAGAGGAACCTTTGTGCCCGAATAAAATGCTGGAGGTCCTGACACCGCTGCGGGCGCTCCAGCACCATCACGATTTCACTGGGGAGCTCAAGCCACTCCAGCAGCTGGACGACACCAGGGAAGCCAGTGGAGACCCTGTCCAGCAGCACGATCTCCAGCGGTGCGCTGGTGTCGTTGGGCTGTGGGAGGACCACGATGCCGTCAGTGGGGCTGAGGCCGTGCCAGGGGTGGGGAAGCCCTCACCCAGCCCGGGATGTTCTGCACCCTCCGCTGGCCCCACGCCCGCTCTCCCTCGAGGCGTCCTGGCGGCTTCCACCCTGCCGGGCCTCGGCTCGTCCTTACCTGGCACGCCCCGGCTTCTCCCGCTGGCCCCCACTCACTCACAAGCTCTCCCCAGTGCCGGACATGGTTCTGTGGCACCCTTTTGATGGCCACCTGCAAGCCAAGGGGAGCAGCGGGCTGAGCTCGCTGCCCACACTGCCCACGCTGCCCAGCCCCATGCACTTCCTCCTCCGCCCTTCTCCTCCTCTTCCTGCGCCCGCCGCCAGCCCTGTCGCTCACCGGTGCGCCGTCCGAGAGCCGCGTCCCTGCAAAGACTATTCCGAAGCCGTCGCACCCCAGCAGCGAACCCAGCCGGTACTGCTCCTGGAGGCCCTGCTGTGCCTTCCCTGCCGGCGAGACGTGGATGTCAGTGCTCGGCCCGGGGCCTAGAACGGCTCCCGAGCGCCCCTCAACCGCCCCGAGCCGGGAATCCCCAGGCGTTTGCTCCTGGCTACGAGACAGCGGCAGCTCGGGGCCAGCGGCCATGCTGCCGAGCGGCGGAGCTTGGGCTGGGGAAGTCGCAGCGGAGGCGGAGGGAGCGGCCGTGCCACGTGTGTCCGCCGCGGGGCCCGGGAGGGGCCGGGGCCGGGGCCGGGGCCGGGCTCGGCACAGGCGGAGGCAAAGGGCGGCGATGCCACCGCAGCCCCAGGCACAGATCCTCGTCCGGCACCGCCATCGCCAGGACAGCCAGAGCCCGGCGAAGGCGAAACCGCGGAGGGAGGCCCGGGGCCGGGGGCGGGGACGGGGCAGCCCTGCCCAGGGACGGAAGCGGGCCGGGGGCATGGCCCGGCCCTGCAGGGGAGAGGGAGACTGCAAGAGGACGGGGACACCGGGACAGGGAGATCGAGAGAGGGTGCGGGACTGCAGGAGAGGGTGCGGGACTGCGGGAGAGGGAGAGGAAAAGGGGGAAGAAGTCGCCAAAAGTCGCTTTTTCTACTGCTGCTGTCGCTGCTGCTGCCGCTGCTGCTGCCGCTGCTGCCGCTGCTGCCGCTGCTGCCGTAGCAACTGAAGCCCCGGGGCCGTTTTTCCCCGGATCCGTTTGTCCGTTGCCCGCTCAGCCCCACGCCAAGCCCCGCGCTCCCTGGGGGCAGCCCCGAGCCTGTCCAAACACGGGAACTTTGCCCACAGGAGCCAAGACCCAGAGTCTTGACTCCTGCACTGTGGCAGAGCAATCCCCTTGGTTGCTGCTGTGCATTGTCCCTGCTGAGGGTCAGACACTGTCAGAGCACGTTCCCTGAATGCAGAATTCGTACCTGGCCCAAGCACTGCACTTGTGTCTCCAGCATTGCTTTCCAAGAAAAACAGGGGAAGGCAAATTGTGTGTAGCTCATGGTATTTTACAGCATCTCCAACTTGCCAAATCATGGATCTTAGAGGTGAGATCCATTTGTAGTTCATGGGATGGAGAAGTAGTGCAAGATGGAAAAGGGGAGCATCAAAATCATTTGACAAGGACATCTTTGATTGCTTCTTTACAGTTTCATTTCATTTCTTAAAAGCTCCTTCAGTTTTCCCAGAATCTTCTCCACAGTCCCGTCTGCTCTTTCCAAGAACACTTCCTGGAGAACGAGGTGCAGCTTCTGTCACAAGACGTGCCACCAACTGCAGCTTCCCTTGGCTTTCCACACTGTGTGTGCAGTAGGAGTCTTGCAGCAAAGCAGGACAAATATTTGAAGAACTTGACAGCTTGTCTGTTCTTTTCCTTGTGGACTTGGGAGTTGTGCCCTTGGTAAGGTTTTCATTGTTACCGTTGTACCCTAAGAAAACAGGACGGGGTACCAGGGGAACCTGCTGGGAGTCTGTTATCAACCACCCAGCCAGGAAGAAGAGGTGGACAACTTAATCTAAAAGCAGCTGGAGAATGTTTCAGGATCACTAGGTCTTGTTCTTGTAGGTGACTTTAAGCTGCCAGATATCTGCTGGGAACTTAATACCGCAGGAAAGAGGCAGTCCAGGAAGGTTTTGGAGCGTATGGAGGACAACTTTTTGTTGCAGCTGGTGAGTGAGCCCCACCAGGGGAGGGCCTATGTTCGACCTGTTGTTTCCAAATAGAGAAGGGCTGGTGGGAGATGTGGTTGTTGGAGGCTCCTTGGGACACAGTGATGATGAAATTATAGAGTTCTCGATATTTGGTGAAATCAGGAAGAACATCAAGAAGACTTTTACACTGGACTTCCAATCAGCAGACTTTGGCCTATTTACGAGACTTATTCAGGGAGTTGCTAGGGAAGCAGCCCTTAAAAACAAAGGAGTCCAGGGAAGGTGGGCGTGCTTCAAAGCAGAGATCTTGAGGGCAGAGAAACAGGCTTTCCCTGTGTGCCAAAAGATGAGCTGACGAGGCAAAGGTCCAGCCTGGATGGGCAAGGAGGTTTTGAAGGAACTTAGGAATAAAAAGAGGATGTATCATCTTTGGAAGGAGGGTCTAGTCAAGGAGTATTTAAAGGGATTGCTAGGGCATGTAGGAAAAGTGTTTGGGAGTCCAACACTCAATTCAAACTTACTTTGGGAATTTTGTACAGGATATTAAAAAAAGTTTTTCAAATATATTAACTGCAATAGGAAGGCCAACCTTTGTTTTGTACTGGATGTGGAAGGGAACTTAGTGCCTAGGAGGAGGCAGTCAGAGAACTGCTGAGCTGCTTGGATGTTCATAGATCTATGGGCCCAGGTGGGATCCACCCCAGGGTGATGAGGGAGCTGGCAGATGAGCTTGTGAAGCCACTCTCCATCATTTACCAACAGTCCTGGCCCACTGGTGAGAATCCAGATGACTGGAAGCTGGGCAATGTGACACCCATTCACAAGAAGGGTGGGAAGGAGGATCCTGGTAATTATAGGCCAGTTAGCCTGACCTCAGTACCTGGTAAAGGTCATGGAGCAGTTTATATTGTGTCATGGCCAGGGTATCAGAGCCAGCCAGCATGGGTTTAGGAGGGGTAGGTCATGTTTGACCAGTTTTTACGTCTCCTTTCATGGCCAGGTGACCTGTGTGGTGGATGTGGGAAAGGCTGTGGATGTTGTCTGTTGGGACTTCAGCAAGGCCTTAGGCACTGTATCCTACAGCACGCTCCTGGAAAAGCTGGCAGCCCACGGCTTGAACAGGAGCACTCTTTGCTGGGTTAACAACTGGCTGCATGGCCGGGCCCAGAGAGTGGTGGGGAAGGGTGCTGCATTCAGCTGGCAGCCAGTCACCAGGGGTGTTCCTCAGGGGCCTGTGCTGGGGCCAGCTCTGTTCAACAATTGTATTGACGACATAGATGGGGCTATTGAATCTCTTATTAGTAAATTTTTAGATGACACTAAGCTGGGAACATTTGTCGATCTGTTGGCTGGTAGGAGGGCTCTGCAGAGAGACCTGGAACAGTTGGATGGGTGGGCAGAGTGCAACAAGGTGAAGTGTATTATGTCCAAGTGCTGAGTCCTGCATTTTGCCAACAGTAACCCCTGCAGTGCTCTAGGCTGGGGACAGTGTGGCTGGGCAGTGCCCAGGCAGAAAGGGCCCTGGGGGTTCTGGTCGACAGCCAACTGAACATGAGGCAGCAGTGTGCCCAGGTGGCCAAGAAGGCAAATGGCACCTGGCCTGGATCAGGAATGGTCTGGCCAGCAGGAGCAGGGAGGTCATTCTTCTCCTGTACTCGGCACTGGTGAGGCCACACCTCGAGTGCTGTGTCCACTTCTGGGCCCTCAGTTAAGAATAACCTTGAGATGCTTAAATGGGTCCAGAGGAGGCAACAAGGCTGATGATGGGCTTGGAACACAACTCCTGTGAGGAACGACTGAGGGAGATGGGGTTGTTTAGCCTAGAGAAAAAAGGAGACTCAGAGGTGACCTTATCACTCTCTACAACTCCCTGAAAGGTGTTTGTAGTCAGGTAGGGCTTGGTCTCTTTCTCCAGGCAGCCACTGACAGAATGAGAGGACAGAGTCTTAAGCCTGAACAAAGGGAAATAAAGGTTGGAAATTAGGAAAAAGATTTTTACGGAAAGGGGGATAAAGTTCTGGAATGATCTGACTGGAGAGGTGGTGGCGTCACCATCTCTAGATGTGTTTTAAAAAAGACTGGATGTGGCACTAGGTGCCATGGCTTAGGTGAGGTGTTGGGACATGGGTTGAACTCAATGACCTTGGAGGTCTCTTCCAATCTAGTCATTTTGTCATTCTGTAATTCTGTAAAGGTTTCCAGGTCAAATGGGCCAAGTCAATGAAGCTACTGCTGTGATAAGAGTTTTATTTTGAGTTGGATGTTTTATTAAATGGTTTTCCAAGTTCCTTGATTTTCTATATTTTGCCAGTAGAGCTGTGTGTTGCTTTGACCTCTTAGCTAAATTGGTTAAAGTATGGTGCTAATATCACCGAGGTTTAGGGTTCCATCCCTCTATGGGCCATTAACTTCAGAATTGGACTTATGATCCTTGACTGTTCCTTGCAAATAAGAATATTCTGTGCATCTGTTCATCCTGGGACTATCTGGTTGGCATTTCTCCTTGTGCACCAAACTCGAGTAAGAGAACCTTTGGGTACCCCCATTATTTCAGTGTTCTGGGGTGTTACAGCCCCGCAGGCTCATTATGGCCTCTTGTTTCCATGAGGCCCTGCTGTGTCACACTGGCTCGCAGTGCCATGAGGATCAGGAGTGTCACACAGCTTTGTGCCATTTGTCCTCGCTGTCCCTCCCATCCCACTGCCCCACAACCAGCCCCGAGCCACCCGGGAGGGACAGGCCCTGCTGTGCCAGGCCTGGGCTCAGGGCTTGGCCGTTCTGCTCCCTCCAACCAGCCCAGGCCTTGCTCAGCATTGCAGTTCCCTGCTCACAGCCTGCGGCTCCCTGCAATCCTGGCCTCAAGGATCTGCTCTCAGCAGTCCCTGGGGAGCCTTTGGCATTCCCTGCCCTCAGTGGGGCCCAGGGATGCTCCAAGGGACTTGGAGTTTTGCTTCTGCTTCCTTGAGCAGCTTCTTCAACCTTCTCTCAGTGCCTGGAGCTTGTGGACTCCACCCCAAATCCAGCATGGGGCTGATTCAAATCCAGAAAGCAGTCACGACCTCCTTTTCTTCCTTCACTTGTCTTCGTCTCCGGGGCTTGTGCAGCTGCTTGGAGCCAGTTTGGAGTTCTCTTATGGAGGAAAATTTCAAAGTGCATCTCCTGATTTTTTTTTTCTAATCAAGGGTGTTTTTTTTTTTTATTTTTCAGTCCATTGAAGAGGTGAAAGAAACATTCCCCAAGTGATCTTAATGCTGAGTGTCTCCTTAAAAGGTCTGGGCATGGAGAATGAGCCCCTTGCAGGCTGACCCTGTTTGGACAACCTGCTCCTCACCCCAACCTCACCGTGTCTGAAATCATCCACCAAAAACTGACATCTGAAATAATTTTTGTAAATTATGAATTTTTCTTTTTAAAAAAAATTATAAGGAAATTATAATAATATTTACAAATATATAAAATATTATTATATATGTTTTTACCTAAGTTTCACATTTATTTAAAAAAATTGATACATTTTTAGCAACCCAAAAAATTATTGGTGATTGGTTCTAAGTAACACAATTCCCTTCATTAATTCATTGACAACATCTGGCTATTGATTCCTCCCTATTTATGCTAATTAGTCCTATTTTTACTCCTTTTGTCATCTTCTTTATCGTTTTCTCAGACAGGGTAAAAGGGGCCACTTTGGGGTCCACGGAGACATTTCTGAGGCACATTTGGGGCAGTTCTAAACCTGGGGATGGAATCTGAAGAAATTTTGGGGGTCTGAAGGACATCTGGGGGAGCCGGGTGGGAACTTGGAGGTCAGGGAGGGGAATCTGGGGCCCTTCGGGGTCCGGGCGGTCACTTGGGGGGCCCTGAGGGGACTCTCTGTGGCGCGGGGAATGATGGGAGTTGTAGGCGCGGGTGGAACACGGTGTAACGGGGCCGCGGAGCATCACGGGAGTTCGAGGCGCAGCTCCAGTGGCTGTCGGTGGGGCGCGGGGCATGACGGGAGATGGAGTCACGGCTGGAATAGGGCTCTGTGTGCGCCGCGGAGCATGCTGGGAGCTGTAGTCCCGGAAGTGGCTCGAACGGGGCGTTTGGGATCCGGGAAGGCGTTTTGGGGGACACCTTTGTGTCCGAGCCGTGACTTGAGGTCCTCGGAGGAAACGTGTGCGGTTCGGGAGCACTTGGGGGGAGCTTGGGGAGCTCGAACCGGGCGCTTTAGGACACGGGGCACAGCAGGAATTTTCGGCGCGAGACTGTGTTCGGCAGAGTTCTGAGAGCACGGGGGATGATCGGAGATGACTTCCCAGAAGTGGCTCTAACGGGCATCTCTGGGGTTGGGAGCATTCAGGGGAGTCGGGGACGATTTTGGGGGGTTCCAAATAAATACTGAGGGGGCACTTAGGGATCCTGGAGGGTCTGGGGGAAACTTAGGGTACACATGGGGGGGAGGGGGGATACGGGGGCGGGGTTCTGTGGAGCGCGGGGCATGACAGGCAGTGTAGTCCGGGGTGCAAAGGGGCTCAATTGGGCCGCGGTGCATGACGGGAGTTGAAGGCAAAACCGAAACGTGGCACCGACACCAGGCACCGCCCCGAGTCCCCGGTTTCCTGGCACTGATTGGATGCTGGCGGTGACGGGCGGGAGCCTCGGCAAATGGGAGTTTGCGGAGGCGGGAACAGCCTCTTCAACCCCTCTAGTCCTTCCCAGTACAGCCCAGTTCATCCCCAGTACAGCCCAGTTCTAGTCCAGTGCCCCTTCAGTCCCCCCCTTTACAGCCCATTTCATCACCAGTACAGCCCAGTCCCTCCCAATACACCTGAGTTCACTCCCATTCCCTTCCAATTCCCCCCAGTATCTTCCATAGCACGCCCCAGTATTCCCCAGTCTTCCCCACAGTGTTGCCATTGTCCCTAGTTTGTCCCAGTGTGTCCATGGCCACAGTCCCTTGCAGTGGCCCAGGGCAGGTTGGGATGCTGATCCACCCTCACAGCCGGCCCAGGGTAGGGCTGGAGTGGTTTTGGTGGCCCCTTGGGCTGGCACACACTTGAGGAGTGTGTCTGTTTTCAGTGGGGAAAATTAAGAGTTTTACGTTGCTTCAAAAATAGAGAAGTCCTTTTTGCCTGAGTGCCGGCAGGACTCTGAGCAAAGCAGGTCCCAGGTGAGTGAGGACAGGCAGGATGGGCTTGGGGAATGTTATCCATACTGGGTCGGACCATAAGGCACAGCTTCTCTGGCCAGGCCAGGCCTTCTGAGGAGAGGCCCTGGATCAATATCAATCACAGAATGCTGCAATCACCTCTCCTCTAAAGAGAACAGTAATAAAACACACCCTTTATAACAGAAATGTGTATTTCTTAGAAGCTCTTTGAAATCTTTCTCCATAACTGCAGTACAAAACCTTCTTAATGAACTGCACCAGACCAGAAGGAAATCAAGGCAGAGCCGTGGTTTGTGAGGACTTGCTTGATCCCAAAGAGCCCCGTGGTGCATTTGGTGCTGAGCCCTCAGGGCCTGAGAGGAGATGGCACAAACCTTTCCAGGAGTCCAAGTCAGAGGAAAAACCCAGCGTGTCTCAAAGCATTCCTGGGTCCCACTGAGGTCCATCCCCAACATAAGCTCTTCATGGACTCCTTGGAGGAGAGAACTGGAGGCCAAGAGTGCCCAAAAACCTCTCAGAGACGGAGTGTGGGAAGGAAAACCCAAAGTACCTTAAAAGACATTGAGTATCTCAGAGCATTAATGAGCCCCACTGAGTGTCAGTACAAAGCCTCTCTAGGGACTAATTACAGCAGATAATTGGAGGCCATGACTGCACAAACCTCTCAGAGTGATTCAGTGTCAGAAAGTAGTACTTTAATGACTCTTGAGTAACTTGAAACATTAATGAGCCCCACTGAGTGTTGTTAGTGACAAAACATCTCAAGGGACTAATTACAGCAGATAATTGGAGTCCGTGATTGCACAAACCCCTCAGAGACTCCCAGGCAAAAGCAAAACCCAAAGTGCTTTGAAAAACCTGCAGTCCCTGGGAGCACTGAGGAGCTCCCCAGGGCCATTCCTGACCAAGGCTCCCCAGGGACTGGTCCCAGCAGATCCCTGGGGCCACTGGGATGGATGTGGGGGGATGCTGAGGGCAGGACAAGGGGGTGACAGTGCCCAGCCTTGCTGGGGCTGTGCCAGGAGGCCCCAGGGCCTCAGGACAAGGTGTCCCCTCCCAGCCCTTGGTGGCACAGACCCTGCGGTGCCCCAGGGCACCAAGACTTGGCTTCTCCTGGGCACTGCCAGCCCTGCCAGGCCCTTGGCCACGTCCAGCACAGCTTGTCCTGCGCTGTCCCAGAGCTGCTGCTGTGTCCCTGCAGGCTGCACACTCCCATCTCGCTGCCCCCCTGGCTCTGCCCTGCATTTCCCTTTCTCTTCTCCCTGATATCCTGGGATGGAACGTGTGAGAATGGTTCAAAGCTGTACCAGGGAGGGTTTAGACTGCACAGGAGAAAGTCTTTCTTTACTGGGAGGGTGACTTTGGAGTTTCAAACTTTGGGGTTTCAAAGCAGGGCTGATGGCTGTCCCAGGAGAGGAGCTGGGACAAGGTGTCCATCGCTCAGGAGCTGTAATTTGGATTGTCACTTGCCACTGTTCCTCTGAGCTCTTCTCTGTTCCAGAGATGGGCTCTTAATGAGCTGGTGGCTCTCCTGAGATGGGCCCGGGAGCAGCCCGGGCAGAGAATGAACTGAGTTTGTCCTGCTGCCATTGTTGGTGCCCTGTCTGGGAGTGCAGATGAGTCTCTTCTCTCTTAACCTGACACAACCCAGCAGGAGCATCAATCTCCTGAGGCAGCCGTGTTTGGAGGCTGCACACACAGGCACTGGTTTTGTGTAACAGATGATACCAGATCCTTGGGATGGCTTTCCAGAAATGCACCATGCTTAGAGGAAAGGCTTTGTTCTTGGCCTGGCAATGGATTTGTTCAGGGCCAGGATCACAGATTTGTTCCCAAGGCTGCAGATGAATGGATTTAGGAATGGGAACAGGACTGTGTTCAGCAGAGCTCCAGTTCTGTTGGTCCTCAAGGAAACATCTTCTGCAGGACATGTGCAGAGAGCAATGCAGCTCCCACGGGCAATGGATAAGGTGACGGGATGGGAAGAACACGTGGTCAAAGCTTTCTTCCTCCCAGAGGCTGCTGGAAGATGCAGAACACAGAAAAGGACGCAGATGTCAAATGCCAGAGTCAAATATAAGGAGCCCAGCACGACACACGGTAAGAAGACAGAGTCTGTTTCCCAAAGCAGGCTGGTGTCAGAGCAGGACAGTTTGAACAAGGGGGAGTTGTCCCAGAGGAAATGGGGGATCTTGGAGCCACAGAAAGACAGCTCAGAGAGGAAGAGCAGCGGTAGCTCAGCAGGACAAAGCCGAGGACCCAAGCAGCAACACCCAGGTGGACACAGAGCTGAGGCTTTGTGATGTCAGCATAGAGCAAATGGTGGCAGATGGCAACACAGCGGTCAAAGGACATGACAACCTGCCGGACAAACTCTGTGCAGCCCAGGGCAAAATAAAAATAGTTTTGGGCAAAGCAGCTGCTTAGTGAGAGAGTGTTCTGACCAGAACTCAGCATCACTAACCATTT
Source organism: Chamaea fasciata (assembly GCF_029207755.1). NCBI lineage: Eukaryota > Metazoa > Chordata > Aves > Passeriformes > Sylviidae > Chamaea > Chamaea fasciata. The sequence goes on along the minus strand of NW_027094114.1, from coordinate 4,832,044 downwards.
GATGCTTGTGGAGGATGTAAACCAGATTTCCGGGAAGGCCAGGCTGCAGATGAAAACGTCCCTGGGGGTTTGCAGGTGGTGATCCACACACAGGAGGAAAAGGATGGTTTCATTCCCCATCACTGTTGTCAGGTACATGAGCAGAAGGACCTGAGATAAAAACATCCGCAGTCTTGGATCATGCTCTGGGAAACCCTCTAGGATGAACTCAGTAACTGCTGTTGCATTTTCTGGTGCAGAATTCCAGCTCTTCGTGCTGAGACAGGAACATGGCAAAAACAAGGGCGATAATTTCACAGTCTGGACAAACATTTCTATCCTTCCTTCTCTGCTTCTTTCTTTTCCTGCAGTCTTGCCATACAGCACAGTGATTGCACTTCAAACACTTTGTTGCCCAGTACTTTTTAGAGGAGTAGTTTCCTGCCCAATAGTTTCTTGGGTATTAGTTTCTTGCCCAATATTATCTTGCCCAGTAGTTTCTTGGGGAGTAGTCCCTCCGTCCCTTTTATTTAATCTTCCTTTCTTTCTTTCTCTCTCTCTCTCTCTCCTTCCTTCCTTCCTTTCTTCCTTCCTCCCTTTCTGTAATGTGGTGCCCTTATCCTCCCCAAATCACTGCCACGTAACCTCAGCCCTGCACAGCTTGGGACCTTTACCTCTGCCTTGCCAATTTCACTGTGATCTCCCAGAATGCACTTCTAGGCCCCAAAATTGCTACAAGCAACAGGAGCCTCCAAAAAGTGCCTCTTGCTTTCCCTTCCTCTAGACCCACTACTCCAAGAGCAAAAACTACCCAATACCTCATTGCAATCCCTACACCTGCCAAGTTTCTTACCACCCCCACAGTGCAATCCCCACATTTCACCGCTCCACACCACCCTACCCCATGGTACCCTACACCATCCCATCCCATTCCATCCCATGACTTCGGGGCAGGAAGTCCCTTTCAACCAGGACTTAAAACCTCCCAGGGATTCGGGGGCAGCCGCAGCCTCTCTGGCAAACCTGGGCCATGGCCCGACCGCCCTCCCAGGGTACAAGTCCATGCCCACATCCCATCTCGGCCTGGCCCCGGCAGCACAAAGCCCTTCCCTGTGTCCTCTCCTTGCAGACCCTTGGCAAGAGTCTCTCTCAGCCAGCAATTACTGCTCCTCCCTGCTGTGGGTCACAAGCTGCAAGTTGATTTTCTCCCCGTGGCCCCGGCCCAGCCCAGAGCCAGGGCCAGGACCTTTCCCCGCAGCTCTGCGGCCGCTGCCTCCCTTCGGCCGCAGCCCAGCAGACGCAGCTCGGAGCTCCCCGGGGGCTGCGGCTCCTTGCCAGGGCCGGCCCTGGGGCAGCTCCACCTGGGCCCCGGTGGAGCAGGGACAGCAGCCCAGGGAACGGCTGGGGCTGGGCCAGGCTGGCTCCGGGCCAGGCCGGCTCCGGGCCAGGCCGGCTCCGGGCCAGTGAGCAGCAAAAGCTCCTTCCCCTACAGCGGGGCTGGGACACTGACCAGGCTCCCCAGGGAATGATCACAGCCCCGAGGCTGCCGCAGCTCCAGGAGCCTTTGGACACCCCTCCCAGGGATGCCCAGGCCGCCATTGCCTGCACTCCATCATTCCTCTGGATCCCTCTCAGCTCAGCCTCTTCTGCCATTCTCACCTCTGGCTCAGCCTGTGTGTCCACTCCAGGGGCTGACAGAGCCCTTCAGAAGCTGGTGGGGTAGGCACAAAGAACTGGTTGAAGGGCTGGGAGAAAACTTCCCCTGCTGTCATTTCCTCACAGAAAGTACCATTTTTAAAATAACCCCAAAAACATACACTTAGAATGTGCTAGCCATGTATCTATGTGCTTAAACTTCAAGCAGAAGTTAAAAATCCATGAATTCCTCACCTTATCTGTTGGGTTTGGTCTCCTCACCTGAGCTTAAAGATGGTAAAAAGCCTTTTTTCCCTCTGAAAGCCCCGAGCCAGGTCGCAAGAAAGAAGTGGAGTCCTCAAGGTCTTGTTCTCTTGATATTTTGCGTTGTTTATTGTTTCATATCTTAAAATGTTCTCCGTGCCCAGTGGAGATCTGAACAGCAGCTGGGACACGAGGCGACTCCCCCCACAGTTGGATGTCGCAGTCCCTTTATACAGAAAGTTACGTATCACCTGTTTACACTTATATTCCAATACCTATCACCTATACTAAAATGGTCAACTTTACTCTGATCCAATCTCCTTAAAATACTTTGTGCCACCGTCACCAAAAGATGGAGGCCAGGGGAGAAGAAGGAAGAACTAAGGGCAACACCCTAAGTCCTCCATCTTGTCCCCCATGTTCCTATATTCTAAAAACTCAAAACTACATCATTTCTCATCTTATACCAAACTAAACTACTTTTTTCACATCTTTGTGGTTTGTAATTCTTCCCTCAATGTTGGAAACCGTTCCCATGGACTGAAGTCAAAGACAGTGTCTTCCTGAGCTCCGTGCCAGGGTCTCCAACTCCCCTGTACAGCTCCAAAACCCCCCTGTACAGATCTCAAACCCTCTTGCTCAGGTCTGTGGCCTCCCAGGGCATCCAGAGGAATGCCCTGGACTCCGACATTATCAACCCATAAAACAAACTAGATAACAGACCCAGTAGCCTTAGTTATAGGGCCCATGTTTTGATAAGGGCCTGCAAATGGGAGGAATACAGCCACAACCATGTGCCATCCAAACCAGGGTAAGCTAGACAACATGGTGTTACCTAATGGGGTTTCTATAGCCAACTCACAGAAAATTACAAGCTGGCCAGAAGGTGAAAACTTTGGTCTCACTGATGAAGAGGAGCAGAAACAAGTGACAAAGGCTGAAGAAGCTCCTCTGTCCAACCAACTGCCAGCAGAAGAAACACTCTACGCTCTTTTCACTGACAGCTCCTGTCGCATCGTAGGGATGAACTGGAGGTGGAAGGCAGCTGTGTGGAGCCCCAGGCAGGGGAGTATGGAGACAGGCCGCTGAAGCTACTGAAGGAGAAGGTGGATCGAGTCAACTTGCTGAACTGAAAGCTGTTCAATTGGCCCTGGACATTGCTGAAAGAGAGAAGCTCTACCTCTACACTGATTTGTGGATGGCAGCCAATGCTCTGTGGGGCTGGCTGGGAATGTGGAAAAAGGCCAGCTGGCAGCAGAGGGGAAAACCAATCTGGGCTGCTGATGAATGGAAAGACATTGCCACTAGAGAACAGTGAGATGTTACTTGGGCAGAGAAGCTACCTATGAAAGTCCGCCATGTAGATGCCCATGTCCCCAAGAGTCGGGCTAATGAGGAGCAGGTAGATCAGGCTGCAAAGATAGAGGTGTCAAAAATAGATTTAGATTGGCAAAACAAGGGAGAGTTGTTCCTAGCTCGATGGGCCCATGATGCCTCAGGTCATCAGGGCAGAGATGCCACCTGTAAGTGGGCACAAGACTGAGGGGTGAATTTAACCATGGACAGTATTTCTCAGGTTATCCATGACTGTGAGACGTGTGCTGCAGTCAAACAAGCCATGCGGGTGAAGCCCCTATGGTATAGTGGGCGGTGGTCCAAATATAAGCATGGGGAGGCCTGGCAGATTGACTACATCACCCTTCCCCAAACCCTCCAAGGAAGGTGCTATGTGCTGGCCATGGTGGAAGGCACCACTGGCTGGTTGGGGACCCACCCTGTGCCTCACGCTACTGCCCAGAACACTATCCTGGGCCTGGAAAAACAAGTCCTGTGGAGACATGGCACCCCTGAGAGAATCGAGTCTGACAATGGGACTCATTTCAAGAACAGCCTTACCAACACCTGGGCCAGAGAACATGGCATGGAGTGGGTGTACCATATTCCTTATCACGCACCTGTGGCCGGGAAAGTTGAATGGTGCAATGACCTGCTTACAACCATTTTGAAGGCACTGGATGGGGAGACTTTCAAGAACTGGGAGATTAATTAGCAAAGGCCACCTGGTTGGTGAACTCTTGAGGTTCCACCAACAGAGCAGCCCTGCCCAATCTGAGCCCCTGAGAACAATAGATGGAGATAAGGTTCCAGTGGCACACATGAGAGATATGCTGGGAAAAACTGGATTAATTCTGCCTTCAGCAAAGACAATCCCATCCGTGGGGTTGTCTTTGCTCAGGGACAAAGTTGCAGCTGGTGGGTGATGCAAAAGGATGGAGAGATCCGATGCATCCCTCACGGGACCCTTGTTTTAGGGAGAACTACCCGTGACACTGTGTCTGTATCCATGTTTGCATGTATATATGTATATAATTAAGGTAGCGAATGTATGTATATTATTTAAAGGTTTAAATTCAATGTAATATGTTGGTATGGGGAAAAAAAATTGGGGTGGATATCGTTGGGGGTTAGATTTGTTTCTTTTTTGCTTACAGAATTTTGTCCGATAAGTTGCTAGGAGACTAACTGCTGGGTACTTGTGGGTGCTTGACTAAAACAAAGCAGTAGCCAAAAGTCAGGCGAGTAAGTGTAGCATTGGACTACACTTCTTTTGTCTCTGGGAGTTTCCCTCGGAGGGGGAAGATAATCTGAGTTTTGGGGGCAGGTAGAGGATGGGGCTGGGGGCAGCTACGCTGTCTCTTGCCCTCGTATTTAGGAGAGAGGATGTCCAGGCTGCTGCATGCTGTGGGAGGAATCCACTGACACTACCAAGTATGGTCCTGGGAAATCTACCCTCTGCTTGTGTTCCCAGGAATTCAGGGCTGCCTCCTCCTGCCCTGCTGGAGCTGGGCCGGCCCTGTCTCACCACTCCCCCTTCTTCGGCACAGCCCTTTTTGCTACTCTGTGAGCCTGCACTCCCCTGTCTTGTCGGGACGTCCCTGCCAATGCAGCTACCACCGTGGAGCTTCTGATATACCTTACCCACCAGCCCAGGATTTTTCACTGTTCCAGCTTGGTGCTCTCAGAGTCCCACAGGGGCGCCAAAATCAGACTGCCCCAAGCTTTCTGAAACCAAGACGCTCAAGGTTCCTGGTTCTGTTTTGCTGTTAATGCTGTTGTTCTTGTTGTTTGTTTGCCTTGTTATACATACTAGAAAAGAACTGTTATTCCTATCCCCATATCTTTGCCTAAGAGCCCCCTCAAAATTCAAAATTATGGTAATTTGGAGGGAGGGGGTTTGAGTTCTCCCTGCCCCTCCCTAGTAAACACCTGTCTTTTCCAAACCAAGACACCCTTATAACCTGGAAAGCGTTAGACAATAAAGATGTTAAATTTCCCAAAAATGTTTCAGGTAAAGAGGATTAGAAGGAGAAGAAAAAGAGAGATTGAGAAAGACAGAAGATCTATATCCAAAGACACACATATAGCTAGCAACTGCTTGGGTTCCAGTGTGGGTGAGACACAAACCCCAGGAGAAGGAGGGTCCACACCATGGGCTGAGCTTGTGATCCGTCTTTTAAGCTCCTGGGCCTTTGTGTGGCCACTGTGACACTGCAGAGCCAAGGAGACCATTGCTGACAGTACAGAACCCTACAGAACCAAGGGGCCATGGGGACACATGGAATCAAGGCGACCATTGTGAAACTCAAGGGCCCCATGGAAGCAAGGGAACGTGGATTAGGCCTGGCTGGTTTGGCCTCCCGGGGGCTGATGGACAGGTCTGGCTGACCTTGGCATGTTGAGGGCTGCTGTTCATCTGCCCCGGAAGCTCTGGGGCTCTGCGTTCTCCTTCTGTGGAAAAGAGCTGTCCTTCTCCTCCAAGGGCCTGTGGCTAAAGTTGGGATTCCTCCTCCAAATTTCCTTAAATGGAAAGATTGTTCCCAGATGACATCTGCCAGGAGAGACTGATCTGGCTGGCCTGGAAACCTGGGGTCCATCTCACATCTGCCATTCAAGCACTGGGACCATGTGCTTCTTTTTTCTATGGGAAAAATGCACCTTTCACTTCAAGGTGCCCATGGCCAAAGTTGGGGATCCACCTCCAGAATTCCCTATATCCAAGGATAGCTCCCAGACCAAAGCTGCCAGGAGAGACAAGTCTGGCTGGCCTTGGCTTCCACAGATCTGGTTCTCATCTGCCTTTGAAGTACTGGGGCTCTGTGCTTTCCTTCCTAATATAAAGTACTCTTCTTCCTGCCCCAGCAGCTATGGCCAAAATTGAGATTCCACCTCCAAAATTCCCTATGTCCAAGGATTGCCCCAAAAAGGTGACAAAAAGACAAAACGTGCCAAGGGGAGACAAGTCTGACTGGCCTGGCCTATGTGTGGCCACCTGTCATTTTCTTCCACAACAATTGGACTTCGTGCTTTTCCTTCCTACAGATAAAATCATCCATCTCCACCAGGCACCCATGGCCAAAACTGGGATTCCACCTCCAAAACTCTGTACATCCAAGGATTACTCCCAAGGGAAAGCTGCCAGGACAGACAGGTCAGGCTGCCCTTGGCCTCTTGGGGGCTGCTTCTCACCTGCTTCTGAAGCACTGGGGCTCAGTGCTTTTTTTGGGGGTTAGGTTTGTTCCTTCTTTCTCTAAAGAATTTTTTCCCCACAAGTTACCAAGGAGACCAAGTGTTGGATACTTGAGAGTACTTAACTGAAACAAAGAGGTGGACAAAAGGTGGAAGGGGGAGATAACGCAGGTAAAAGACAAAGCTTGAGGCAGCTGCGTGCTTTTCTTCTTCCGGCGTTCGGGGAGACGCGTGTCTGCCGCTCCTCGAGGAGCTCAGCCGCCGCAAAGCACGCCGAGCGGAGAACGGCTGTTGCTGGCTGGAGGAGTTTCACTGTGGCCAAAGGGATCCAGTCCTGGGAGATCTACTATCACCGGTTCGACCTGAATCCTGAGTTTTTCTCTGCCACTCGCAGAAGCTGGGCCGCTTTCTGCCTCGCCTTCGGCTCCTTCGGCGCTGCTCCTCTTGCTGCAGCGTGACCCTGCACCCCCTGCGCTGCCGGGACATCCTGCCCCTGCCTGCCGGGACACCCTGCCATCCCAGCTACCAGCCCGGGACTTTTCCACTGTTCCAGCTTGGTGCTCTGAGGATCCTGCAGGGACACCGAAACCAAACTGCCCTGGGTTTTGTGAAACAAAGCCCTCAAGGTTCTTGGTACTGTTGTCGTTTCTCATTAATGCTGTAGTTGTTTGGTGGGGGGGGGAGTTTTTTTGTGTTTGTTTGCTTTGTATTACATACTAGTAAAGAACTGCTATTCCTATTTCCCAAATCTTTGCCAAAGAGCCTCTGATTGTAATTTTACCTAGCAGATACCTGTCTTCCTAAACCAAGACAGATTTTGGTGCCCAACGTGGGGCTTGAGGGCACTGAGAAAAGAAAAGGGAAGAGAAATAGCAGTTCTTAACTAACCTAGTACTTTCTTTTGTGTGCGTTGGATATAAAAACCTCATTAGGCTGCATCATGTGGTCTAACTTAGCCTGGTTTGGGTGGCATGTGGTTGTGGCTGTATTCCTTCCATTTGCAGGCCCTTATCTAAACATGGGCCCTATAACTAAGGCTACTGTGACTGTCATCCAGTTTATTTTATGGCTTAATAAGGTGAAGAACTCATGGATTTTTAATTTCCTCTGGAAGGCAGGCACATGGATTCAGGGCTATCGTACACTAACTGTGTGTTTTTGGAGTTACTTTAACAATGGTACCTACTGTGAGGAAATGACACCGGGGGAAGTTTCTTTTTCCCAACCCTTTACCCATCTCTTTGGGTCTGCCCCACCAGTTTTTGAAGGGTTTAAATCCTCTCTGAATGCTAATGATATCATACAATGGCTAGTGCTGCTAATAGGCATATTCTATTTAGCATTCAGAGATAAGGGAAGATTGACCTGGATAACCACCCTGATACCTACCCCACAGAATAGGGATGATACCCCAGAGCCTGACTCTGCCCCACAGCCTGCCTCAGAAAGGACCCACCCGGATTGCGTTGAGGTTCTAGTAAAAGAGATGGGCCAGATGCTGAAGGAGTACATTTCCCCAGCTCATTAAAAACCCTCCCCCTGCCCCGAGAAGGCAGAGACTGATAGTGCAGCAGTGGAACCCACAGACGTTACAACTGTCCAGGTTCCAGCTGAACCACAAGGGCAGTCACAGCCAGCAGCAGTCGCCCCTGTGGAAACAAGGAAGTGTAAAGTGAAATCGTCAGATCCTGGTATTAAGGATAAGAAAGGAGGGTCCTCACAGTCCACAGAAGAGCCACAGGTTGAGATCATCACTGAGTCCCTGACATATGAAAGTCTACGTAATCTGCAAAAAGATATTGCACGACGAGGACGTGAGGCTTATACAGCCTGGCTACTTCGAGTCTGGGACCTTATGGGTACAGGTGTGCAACTGGATAGTGCTGAAGCAAGGAATTTGGGACCCTTGACCCAGGACTCAGGTATAAATCAGGTATTTGTAAGAGAGCAAAGGCCCCTTCCCCTTTGGGAACGACTTCTAATGAGTGTGAGAGAGAGATTTGTCCACAGAGACAGAATGCAAGAGCACAACAATAGAATGCAATGGAAGACCCTTGAGGAAGGAATCCAACAGTTGAGAGAAGTGGCAGTATTGGAAGTACTTTTTGGGAGGACCGGACAGCATGATAATGACCCCGACAAGGTTAAATGCACAGGGCACATGTTGTGGAATCTGGCAACTCATGGACCATCCCAATACGCCACATTCATCGCAACAATTAATGCCGAGGATAACCGAGAGACAGTGGGTTCTGTTGCCAACAAGCTCAGAAATTATGAAAGTATGATCAGTGGCCCAATGCAGGCTCATGTCTCTGCGGTGGTGAAGGAACTCAAAGAGGAGATAAAGGAGGTGAGAGAGGAGATGAGAAGGAACAGTTCCCATGTAGCACCGGTGCGAGTCACAGGCCCCAGAATCAGAGCCCAACATTCCCCAGCGAGAGAGAGAGGGTACACCCCTCGAGCTGACCTGTGGTTTTATCTGCGGGACCATGGGGAGGACATGGGAGCGTGGCATGGGAAACCTACTTCTGTCCTGGCAGCACGGGTACGTGAGCTCAAGGAGAGAAACGCTAACAGAGGGAGTTCCACTAGAATGAAGGTAGCCTCAGCCTCCCATGAGCAAGCTGCCAGGTATTACGGAGGTGGGAATGCTGTGTCAGATTCCCTCGAAGGAACCTCTACCATGTATGTCCAAGAAGGGAATAATAACCAGTGCTAGAGGGGCCCTGCCTCTAGCCAGGAAGAGGCACGGGAAAATCGGGTTTTTTGGACTGTGTGGATTCGATGGCCTGGCACATCAGAGCCACAAAAATATGAAGCTTTAGTAGATACTGGGTCGCAGTGTACTCTAATGCCATCAGGACATGTGGGGGCAGAACCGATTTCCATTGCCGGGGTGACGGAGGGATCACAGGAATTGACTCTGGTTGAAGCCGAGGTGAGCCTGACCGGGAAGGAGTGGCAGAAACTTCCGATTGTGACCGGCCCAGAGGCTCCATGTATTCTGGGCATAGACTTCCTCAGGAATGGATATTATAAAGACCCTAAAGGACTCAGATGGGCTTTTGGAATAGCTGCTGTGGAGACAGAGAACATTAAGCAGTTGAACACCTTGCCGGGACTATCAGAGAACCCATCTGCAGTGGGACTCCTGAAGGTAGAAGAACAACAAGTACCTGTTGCCACCTCGACAATGCACCGTCGGCAGTATCGGACAAATCGGGACGCCGTGATCCCCATCCACAAGATGATCCGTGAGCTGGAGAGCCAAGGGGTGGTCAGCAAAACCCACTCACCCTTCAACAGCCCCATCTGGCCTGTGCGCAAGTCTGATGGAGAATGGAGACTGACTGTGGACTATCGTGCATTGAATGAAGTGACTCCACCGCTGAGCGCTGCTGTGCCGGACATGCTGGAACTTCAGTACGAGCTGGAGTCCAAGGCAGCGAGGTGGTATGCCACTATTGACATTGCCAATGCATTTTTCTCCATTCCTCTGGCTGCAGAATGCAGGCCTCATTTTGCTTTCACCTGGAGGGGCGTGCAGTACACCTGGAACCGGCTGCCCCAGGGGTGGAAACACAGCCCCACCATCTGCCATGGGCTGATCCAGGCTGCACTGGAGAAAGGTGAGGCTCTGGAACATCTACAGTACATTGATGACATCATTGTGTGGGGAAAGACTGCAGCTGAAGTGTTCGAGAAAGGAGAGAGGATCATCCATATTTTGCTGAAAGCCGGGTTTGCCATCAAGAAGAGCAAAGTCAAGGGACCTGCCAGAGAGATCCAGTTCCTGGGAGTAAAGTGGCAAGATGGACGGCGGCAGATCCCCACTGAGGTCATTGATAAGATCACAGCAATGTCTCCACCGACCAGCAAAAAGGAAACACAAGCTTTCCTAGGAGCCATAGGTTTTTGGAGGATGCACATTCCTGAGTACAGTCAGATCGTGAGCCCTCTCTACCTGGTTACCCGCAAGAAAAACAATTTCCACTGGGGCCCTGAACAGCAACAAGCCTTTGCCCAGATCAAGCAGGAGATTGCTCATGCAGTAGCCCTTGGCCCAGTCAGGACGGGACCAGATGTGAAGAATGTGCTTTATTCTGCAGCCGGGAACAACGGTTTGTCCTGGAGCCTTTGGCAGAAGGTGCCAGGGGAGACCCGAGGCCGACCACTGGGATTCTGGAGTCGAAGTTACAGAGGATCTGAAGCCAACTACACTCCCACAGAGAAGGAGATCTTGGCCGCCTATGAAGGAGTTCAAGCCGCCTCAGAAGTGATTGGCACAGAAGCACAACTCCTCTTGGCACCCCGACTACCAGTGCTGGGGTGGATGTTTAAAGGAAAGGCTCCCTCCACGCACCATGCCACCGATGCCACATGGAGCAAATGGACTGCCCTCATCACACAGCGTGCCCGTATTGGAAACCCAAATCGCCCTGGGATTTTGGAGATAATTACAAACTGGCCGGAAGGAGAAAACTTCGGTCTCACGGACGAAGAGGAGCAGGAACAAGTGACACGGGCTGAAGAAGCTCCTCCGTACAACCAACTGCCAGCAGAAGAAACACACTACGCTCTTTTCACTGACGGTTCCTGTCGCATCGTGGGAATGAACCGTAAGTGGAAAGCAGCCGTATGGAGCCCCACATGACAGGTTGCAGAAGCCACTGAAGGAGAAGGGGGATCAAGTCAGCTTGCTGAACTCAAAGCTGTTCAATTAGCCCTTGACATTGCTGAAAGAGAGAAGTGGCCAAAGCTCTACCTCTACACTGATTCGTGGATGGTAGCCAATGCTCTGTGGGGCTGGCTGGAAAGGTGGAAAAAGGCCAACTGGCAGCGTAGAGGAAAACCAATCTGGGCTGCTGATGAATGGAAGGACGTTGCCACTCGAGTAGAGAAGCTGCCTGTGAAAGTCCGCCATTTAGATGCCCATGTTCCCAAGAGTCGGGCTAATGAGGAACACCAAAACAACAAGCAGGTAGATCAGGCTGCCAAGATAGAAGTGTCAAAGATAGATTTAGATTGGCAAAACAAGGGAGAGTTGTTCCTAGCCCGATGGGCCCATGATGCCTCGGGTCATCAGGGTAGAGATGCCACCTATAAGTGGGCCCGAGACCGAGGGGTGGATTTAACCATGGACAGTATTTCTCAGGTTATCCATGACTGTGAGACCTGTGCTGCAATCAAGCAAGCCAAGCGGGTGAAGCCCTTATGGTATGGTGGGCGGTGGTCCAAATATAAATATGGGGAAGCCTGGCAGATTGACTACATCACCCTTCCCCAAACCCGCCAGGGCAAGCGTTATGTGCTAACCATAGTGGAAGCCACCACTGGATGGTTGGAGACCTACCCTGTGCCTCATGCTACTGCCCGGAACACCATCCTGGGCCTGGAAAAACAAGTCCTGTGGAGACATGGCACCCCTGAGAGAATCGAGTCGGACAATGGGACTCATTTCAAGAATAGTCTTATAAGCACCTGGGCTAGAGAACATGGTATTGAGTGGGTGTACCATATTCCTTATCATGCACCAGCGGCCGGGAAAGTTGAACGGTGCAATGGCCTGCTTAAAACTACCTTGAAAGCACTGGGTGGGGGAACCTTTAAGAATTGGGATACTAATTTAGCAAAGGCCACCTGGTTGGTGAACACTCGAAGTTCCACCAACCGAGCAGGTCCTGCCCAATCTAAGCCCTTGCAAAAGACAGACGGAGATAAGGTTCCAGTGGTACACATGAGAGGTATGCTGGGAAAAACTGTTTGGATTAATCCTGCCTCCAGCAAAGACAATCCCATCCGTGGGGTTGTCTTCGCTCAGGGACCAGGTTGCACCTGGTGGGTGATGCAAAAGGATGGAGAGACCCGATGCATACCTCAAGGGGACCTTGTTTTGGGGTGAACTACCCATGACAATGTGGCTGCATCCATATTTGCATATATATATATGTGTTTTTAACAGTTAAAACTCAATGTAATATGTTGGTATGGGAAAAAAATTCGGGGTGGATAATGTTGGGGGTTAGGTTTGTTCCTTCTTTCTCTAAAGAATTTTTTCCCCACAAGTTACCAAGGAGACCAAGTGTTGGGTACTTGAGAGTACTTAACTAAAACAAAGAGGTGGACAAAAGGTGGGAGGGGGAGATAACGCAGGTAAAAGACAAAGCTTGAGGCAGCTGCGTGCTTTTCTTCTTTCGGCGTTCGGGGAGACGCGTGTCTGCCGCTCCTCGAGGAGCTCAGCCGCCGCAAAGCACGCCGAGCGGAGAACGGCTGTTGCTGGCTGGAGGAGTTTCACTGTGGCCAAAGGGATCCAGTCCTGGGAAATCTACTATCACCGGTTTGACCTGAATCCTGAGTTTTTCTCTGCCACTCGCAGAAGCTGGGCCGCTTTCTGCCTCGCCTTCGGCTCCTTCGGCGCTGCTCCTCTTGCTGCAGCGTGACCCTGCACCCCCTGCGCTGCCGGGACATCCTGCCCCTGCCTGCCGGGACACCCTGCCATCCCAGCTACCAGCCCGGGACTTTTCCACTGTTCCAGCTTGGTGCTCTGAGGATCCTGCAGGGACACCGAAACCAAACTGCCCTGGGTTTTGTGAAACAAAGCCCTCAAGGTTCTTGGTACTGTTGTCGTTTGTCATTAATGCTGTAGTTGTTTGGTGGGGGGGGGAGGTTTTTTGTGTTTGTTTGCTTTGTATTACATACTAGTAAAGAACTGCTATTCCTATTTCCCAAATCTTTGCCAAAGAGCCTCTGATTGTAATTTTACCTAGCAGATACCTGTCTTCCTAAACCAAGACAGCTTTCCATTCAATGGAAAAGAACCATCATTCTTGTCAAGGTGTCCATGGCTAAAATTGAGATTCCTCTTCTCAAATTCTGTATGTCCAAGAATTCCTCCCAGGAAAAAGCTGCCAGGACGAACAGCTCTGGCTGTCTTGGCATCCCAGGATCCGCCTCTCTCCTCTTCTGCCTTTGAAACACTTGTGCTCTGTGCTTTCCTTCCAATGGAAAAGAACCATCCTACTTATCAACGCAGAAATGTCCGAATGTGGGATTCCACCTCCAAAATTCCCTATATCCAAGGGTTGCTTTCAGACAAAAGCTACCAGGACAGAGAGGTCTGGCTGGCCTTGGCCTCTGGTGACCGCCTTTCATCTGCTCCTCAGACATCGGTGTTCCATGCTTTCCTTCCTATGGAAAAGAGCCATCCTCCTCCTCTAGGTGGTAATGTACAAACTTGGTATTCCGCCTATAAAATTCCCTATATCCAAGGATTGCTCCCAGACAAAATGTGCCAGCACCATCTCATCTGGCTGCCCTTGGCCTCTGGTGACTGCTGCTCATCTGCCCCTGAGATACTGGGGCTCGGTTGTTTCATTCCTATGGAGACCATTGTAACACGATGGGAACCCCATGGAACCAAAGGGCCACAGTGACATTGCTGGGCCCCATGGATCCCAGGGGCCATTGTGACACCTCAGGGTCTCATGGAACCAATGGGATCATTGTGGCACTGCTGGGCCCCATGGGACCAAGGAACCACTGTGCAGCAGCAGGGCTTTGTGGAACCAAGAGGCAATTGTTGCATTACAGGGCCTGGTGGAACCAAAGGTGAACCATTGTGATCCTGCAGGGCACTGTGGATCCATGGAGACCATTGTGACATTGCAAGGCCACATGGAATCATGGAGACCATGGTGACACTGCAGGGCCCCACAGAACCAACTGTGACCCTGCTGGGCCTCATGGCAGCAAGGGGCCAATGTGACACCCCAGAAGCAAGAAGAACATTGTGACACTACAGGGCCTCATGGAACCAAGGGAACATGGGTCAGATCTGGCTGGTTTGGCATCCTAAGGGCCGCCAGACAGGTCCAGCTGATTTTGTAATGTTGAGGGCTGCCTCTCATCATTGCCTCTGGAGTATAGTGCCTCAGTGCTTTCCTTCCTATGGAGAAGAACCATCTGTCTTTCCAGGTGGTCATGGGCAAAATTGATACTCCCCCTGAAAAATTCCCTATATGCAAGGGTTCTCTGAGAAAAAAGCTGGCAGGACAGAGAGCTCTGGCTTGCCTTGGCCTCTCGTGGTCACCTCTCATCTCAAGGAGGTTCTGAGGAAAGTATTTGAACAGGTTTGACTACTGGAGCATCACTGAGTCTCTCATCCTCCAGCACTAGGGCTGATCTGGAGCCTGATCTCCCTCTCCACCCTTCAGCAGCTGCTGAGCCTTTCAAGGGGGCCAGGGCTGTGGGGTGAGTGCACCCAGTGCTGGAGCAGCCCAGAGCAGGAACTGCCATGCAATTTACCCAGATTTGGCTGGGCTGGGTTGAGGGCAGGGGAGGTGGGCAGAGCTGGGCAGAAGCTGGGCTAGACTGGGAAGTGTCCAGGAGATAAAACCCACCCATGTCAGCTGAGCTGTGTGACTCTGCAGGGCCAGGACACGTTCCAGCAGGTGTGTGGAGCTGTGCCAGTCCCCTGGCAGGGATCTCACACTGGCAGGTGCAGCACTGAGGAGGTCGGTCTGTGGCCTTTGTGGCATGGCCAGTGTGAGAAGGTGCCCCAGGGCTTTGACCATCCCTCCAGCCTCTTCCATCAGCCACTGGCACACCTGGGCACTCACCTCAGTTTATTGGTCTATTTGTTCTGTGGTTATCTCCTTCCTCCTGCTGATTTCAGCACCAGTGTAGGGGCAGCATCAGCCCTGCCCAGGCTCCCTCCTCACTCAGCCCTTGGAAGTCCCCAGGGCAGGGCTCTCTGTGAACCCTGGCACGGGATGTGGGTGTTGGAACTGGACACTGAGGTCTGCTGTGGACACTCTGGTTGGAACATTTGCCCACCCAAAACACACCCTGTGCTGTGCCGTGTCTGCTGAGGAGGATGTGAGGCCTGTGCTGGGCAGGGGGGCTGTGCTGCCTCAGGGACAAATGACAGGGATGAGCCAGAACACAACGACCAGGAGGTGGAAGTGAGGACAAGCTATGGCGGAGGAATTCAGAGATCTGACCTGAGCGTGTGTTCATGCGTTTAGGAAAGCCAAAGCTCAGCTGGAGCTGATGGAGGCCTCAGGCAACATCCAGAGCAAGGTTAATTCTGCTGCTGTATTTGCAGGAAATGGCTGCAAAAGGAACATGTCAACCTGCTGCTAAATGAGAGCAGGAGGGGCAAATCTAGGATCATGGAATGGCCTGGGTTTGACTCCTAAAGATCATCCAGTTCCAATCTCCTGCCATGGGTAGGGACACCTTCCACTGGACCAGATGGCTCCATGCAACCTGGCCTTGAACACGGCCAGTGGTGGGGAGTCTGCAGCCTCTCTGGGTAACTTGTGCCAGGGCCTCACCACCCTCACTGGGAAGAATTTCTTCCCAATATCCTATCTGAACCGGCCCTCCTTCCCTTCATGGCCATTCCCTGTTGTCCTGTCACTCTGAAGGCCATTCCCTCTTTTCCTGTCACTTTGTTCAAAGTCCCTCTCCAGCTCTCTCAAAGCCCCTTTAGGTGCTGGAATGGACTCCAATGTCTCCCTGGAGCCTTCTCACACCCAGGCTGAACAGCTCCAGCTCTCTCAGCCTGGCTCCAGAGCAGTTCCAGCCTTGCAAATGTCCATTGTGACACTGCAGGGCTTCCTGTAACCAAGGGTGCATTGTCACACTGTGGAACCAAGGAGACCCTTATGACACTGGGGTCCCCATGGAAACAAGGGGCCACTGTGACACTTTGGGGCCTCAAGGAACCATAAGTGTCCTTTGCGATACTGCGGAACCAAGGGACCATTGTGACACTCTGGGGCCCCATAGAAGCAATGGGACATTGTGACACTTCAGGCCCTCATGGAACCAAGGAGAGCAGTGTGGCACTACAAGGGCTCATGGAATAAAGGAACCCTTGTGACACAGGGGAGGCCAAGGAAACCAAGTGGTTCATTGTGACATTGAGGGGCCTCCGAGAAGCAAGGGGCCATTATGACACTTTTGGGTGTTATGAAAGCAAACGGGATCCTTGTGGCACTGTGGGGTCTTGTGTAACCAAGGGTCTGTGTGGCACAGCAGGGCCTCATGGAACCAAGGCCATTTAAAAACTGCTGAGCCAAGTAGACCATTGGGACACTGTGGGGCCTGATTGAACTGATGAGAATATGGTGACACAGTGAGACTTTATGGCAACAAGGATCCATTGTGACACTTTGGGGTCTCCTTTAACCAGGAGTCCAATTGTGACACTGCAGAGCCAAGGAGATCATTGTGATCCTACAAGGTCTCATGGAACCAAGTGGCCATTGTGTCACTTTGGGGCCCCATTGGACCAAGGCCACCGTTGTGACACTGTAGGGCATCATGGAACCAAAGGGCCCGTGTGACACTGCAGGGCCCCATGTGTCAGAGACAGTCCAAAGATTCCTCATCTGCCTCACAACCATCGTCAAGGACAGAGACTGAAACCCCTAAAAGGGACTTTAAAATCTCAGCACAGGAGTTCTGGCCTGGCTGAGGTGGGATGTTGACCAAGTGCTGCCTGCCAGTGTGTTTAATGGAAAAATTCCAGCACGCATTTCTATCGGAACATCAGAACCTGAGCAGAAACAATGGGCAAGTGACGGTGAAGTGACTGCGCCTGCTGACTTGTACTGGTTGACACTGTACCTGCTGACGGCTGACCTGTTCTGAGTTCTCAAAACGAACACACTGTACTGATTTCCCCCACCTGTTTGGCCAACTGCCTGTCGCTTCGGAGAGGACTATAAGGACCCCTGAGTTAACCACAGACTTTGAGATCTCCCCACAGAAGAAGACGGATCTATTGGCCGGACCACGAGGATTTCGTCTCTCCGTTGGTAGCAATAACCCACCTCCTTTTTCTCTTTTCTCGCTATCCTTTATTTCCCTTCAAATCTCCACTATTGCATTTGTTGGCACTAAATAAAGGTGCATTTTTGATTGAGTAAACTGAGTTGTCCCCTGCTCTGTCTTTTGCGCCTTGAGATCTTTAAAACAAACCTCAGGTTCCCTGCATATATTTGCGGACCCTGGCATTAAATTGGCGTCAAGGACAGGATCTTGATGGACAGAGGGGTTGCGGGTTTTATATAGTTTGTAAATGGGGAAGGACCCTCGTCTCAGCCACACCTAGCACGCCACTTTGGTGAGCACTGTTAGAAAGCAAGGGGGGCGAGGGAAAATTCCCACAAACTCTATATGCCCAGGCTAATAGCACTCCCTGTCATCAGGATTTCACAAAAAGATCTCATTGTGCAAAAGATGGGACTGTAGTTATGGTTTTTTGTGTGTTTTGGGCTGCTTGGTGTAGTTGAGGAGACAAGTATTTGTAACTAAGGTGAACCTCCCAGGCAGTTTTGGTCTCCTCTCCCATTCCAGGGAAGTGAAGGGAAACACAGTTGTAGCTGTGCTTTTGGTGTAACTTTAAGAATACCTTCCTGAGAGTGGTTTTGGTCCCTTCACAAAATGACTGAAAAAGATAAGAATGCATTTTATGCTTTGTTACCGAAACATGGCGCTAGACCTTCTCCAGATGGAGAAAGGTGGGCGCAGAATAATTGGTTTAACTTTGAAAACAGAGTGAATAGAATATATTCTTTACAACATGATGCTAGATATAAACTGGGCAGAAATAAAACCATTCTTTGCTCAGTTTTGGGGGCCTGTCTCTCGGCAGCCATAGCAACCCGTTTTAAACGGGTAAGTGAAGAAAAAGCAGTAATAGAATCCCTATTAAATTTGGTAGAAGCTTTGCAAACACAATTAGAACAGGAAAGAAAGAATTATTTGCTGCAGACTTCCCTTGCAGAAGGGCGAAGTAAAAACTTAAAATCTGCAGATTCACCCACAGAAATAGAAAGAAAGGAGACATGCAACATTAAACAAATCTACCCTCAGAAAGAATTAGAACACATGTAAAATTGTGGGGAACACTGTTGCTCCAACTTGAGACCTCTCATCAAAACAGAATATAATTCTATAAATGAAGAGGATCGTGATCCCCACATAACCACCAAAGAAATACCATACACAGCCACTGAATTAGCTAAATTAAAGAAAGAATACTCCTGCCTCCCAAGTGAATCAGAGACGGAGTATGTTTTTAGAGTTTCCCTCACTGGGAGTGACCAAATTCAATTAAGTGAACAAGAAGCAAGTGGGTATTGGGGACATGGAGTTTTCTTAACAACAGGAAATACACGTGCTCCATGGTCCCTGACACAGCGTGCAGCTTACTGGGCAGGGGGGTTAAACCCCCTTGAGAGGGGTGACCCTCTGGCAATAGTCGGCACTCCAGACCAACTCCTAGAAAACATACACAAAGCTGCATGCTTGCAAATGATACATGAAAGGAAATTAGTCTCTGGCTATGAGTCACCAATGCAACAGCCTGCCAAACCTGAGATTATGACCCCCCTAATTCGAGGTTTGCCAGAGTCTCTTAAACCAACAGCAATTCTTCTTCTATAAACAAGAGCATCTATCTCTCTGGTAGATAGACTTGAAAGATTTCTTGGCCATACAAGAGATCAAACTGGTTCCACTGACTCCACTGACTCCTCACCTTTTACAACTCCTAGCACACAATATAACAGCAGTCATAAACTTTGGACATGGAGTGAGGTAGCAGAGGAGTTAATAAGTTACAGTAGAAAATATGGACCAGTGAAGTACTCAGAGGACAAACAAGAAAAACCCAGAGGAGTCAGGCACGTTGCCTCTCCTAATGAAAAATCAGAAAAGGGAAAACAAATTTCCAACTGGCAGCAACGGTGGTGGCTAGGACTGAAAAGGGGAGTGCCACGAGAAGTAATGGATAAATTGCCATATGAGAAATTGGCTAAAATAATTTCTAATTGGCTCTGTCCCAAACATTGTATTGGAACCATCAAACCGACAACCCAGCGCACCTCCCCTCCGCAAAGACGACAGCCCATCCTCCACTAACTTGGAAATCCAAGCAATTTTTCAACAAAGATCTGCAAAACTAAGGCCATCTGCTGGATTCAGAGAACCAGTGACCCAAGAACAGTAGCAGGAGCCAGTGAAGAGAACATCGCTCAGCGTCACTCCAGGCACAGCTAATGCCGGGCACAGCTCAGCCTGTGAGGAGCTCCCATAGCTCCTGCCTTCTCCCTCCCTGCTGACAGCTCCCTCCCTCCAGCCCTCAGACTCTGCCCATGCCCCCTTATTCCCTCCCAGCTCATCCCTTTGCTTCGCCTTCCATTAATAAACACTTTGGCTTCTTCACTTTACCGGCGTCTCTGTAGAGCTGAAGCGGCGTAAAAACCTGAGCCCTGGCACACACAGGCCCCTGCTGCCGTCCTCTTCCGCGCCGTGTTTTGTGCAGAGACACAGAGGAGCGAGGCCGCGTCAGGCTGGAAAGGTGCCTGTGCTGAAGGTCCAGTTCCACAACACTGTGGAGTTTAAGGTCTTACTGAGCAGCCTGAAGCTCCTGGATTTTGGAAGAGCCAACCTGAGTATGCTCTGAACTCAGCTGTGAGGGATTCCATGGCAAGCATCTACAGAGGGCAAAGGAGCTTGGAATGCTGGAAGCTTTCAAGAATAGCTTCCTGAAAGCACAGCAGTGCTCCATCGCTGCACAGGGTCAGGGAGAGGGCAGAAGCAGAGACCATCAGGCCTTAACAGGGAGCTTTGGGTGTGCCTTAGGGCAAGTGAAGCAGCAGCAGCACGGTGGCCAAGACTCGGACGCGTGACTGAGCCAATGGCCCGAGCGTTGACAGGCAGTGCCGGGATCCCGGCTGCGGTTCTGGTCCCCAGAGCTGAGGAATCGCAGCCCCTGCCTCAGAGCCTGTCAGAAAGCCAAGCAAGTGAGAGCAGAGGGAGGGCAGCCTTCCAGTCTCTCCTGGGCATGGCCACAAAGCAGCCCCTGCTTCTCCTTCCTCTGCCTGTGTTTGGGGTGTGCTGATGGCAGCGCCAGCCAGGCTGTGCTCTGTGTTCCAAAGGCTGTGGAGAGCGGGCATGAAAAGTTGTGGGTGCGCAGCAGAGAGTCCTGGAAGGTGCTGGCAAGAGCGTCCTGCGGGAACAGGGCTCTGGTCTCTGGCCGGGAAGAGCCTGGTTTTTCTGCTGTGAGCGCAGGCAGGCTTCGAGGCAGGTGAAGAGGCAGCGGGTAGCTTGTGTTTGTAGAGGGCCTGGGGCTGCATGTGCGAACCTCCACCTGGAACCACACTGGGGGAAATCCCAGCTAGAGCTGGAGCGCCTGTCCAGAAAGCACCAGAAGGAATTCAGCCTTGCCAGGGTTTCTTAAGAATGTGTTGGTGTTCCCCAGGAAAGGTACACATTTGGGGAAATGCCTCTGGGGGAAAGGGGCTTGCTGCTGAAGGAAAGCGCTTTCCTAGGAGCTCCCGGTGCTGTAGGAGCAACTGTCCCCCTTTGGCTCTCTGTGGTCCTTTCAGTCCTTGAGGCCCGTTGCACTTGGCAGATGGACAAGGGAAAGGAGCATGCTGTGAAGAGCAGGTTTGGAATCCACCTGGACTTGCGAAGACCAAGGCCAGCACCTGCAGCAGGGTGTGTTCCCCCCCGTTTGGACACAGGTGTGAGCAGGAGCATCTCTGTCCAGCTGCCAGCCCCAAAGCTGTCTTTGAGAGCTGTGAATTCAAAGGCCTTCGCGCACACCCCTCTCACATCTTACCTGTCTGCTGTGTTTCAACTCTTGGCAATATGCATTTGCCTCTTGCTTGCTGGAAGCTGCTGCAGCCCAGAGGGCCAGCACCGAGATGGGCTGTGTGGGCCAGGCGGCACGGAGAGTCTTGGCTGATCTTGGGGTGTCTGTGGCCTCAGAAAAGTCTTGGAAGGTTTGCCTCCCAAGGCGCCCTGCTCACTGGCTCTTCCTGTGCATCTTGGAGAGAACAAGGCAGGCATTTCTGTCAGCTGGGCATTAGCAGGCCTTCAAATGGGGGCATGTTGTGGAGCAGGCCCAGCTGAGTAACCCTGAGAGGAGCCCAGCACTCCTTGCCCCTCTTCGCAGACACGTGAGCGTTGTCTGCTTTCAGGATGACCCTGGCTGTGTCAGGGGGTGCTGCTACGTGGACATGAGACAGCCAGTCATGTCCTGCTGGGTCCCAGCAGTGCCTCGCAGCAGTCCTGCATCCCCATCAGGATGCCGGCCAAGAGAGGTCCTGGAAGCTGAGGGAGCTGATTTGAAGCTTGCGCGGGTGCCTACAGGTCAAGGCCAAGGGCGTTCCCTCAGGATAGAGCAGTCCTGAGAGGTCTCTAGAATTCAAAGAAATCAGCAGACAAATGCATTGTCCACCAAAAGCTCTTTGATTGGCAGGAGGTTAGGGCTCTGCACCCCACCACAAGGCTTCTTTGCCACGTCCAAATTGCAGTGGCTTTCTGTAGGAATTCTATCAAAAATACCTTCTGTCTTTAGACTGCTGAGGTGATTCCATAGGCAGGGGCTTAGAAAGAAACACATTGCATCAGAATCCTAGACTTGAAGCTAATGTCCACCTGCTGGCCAGGAGGAGTCTCAGCGCACCAAAGCAGCTCATCTTCCTCACCCCTTCCCTGCACAGGGCTGATTCTGTAGCTACCCTTAGGTCTTCCCCAAGGCTATGTCTAAAGCTTTTTGTCAAGTCACTCTCTTGCCAAGTTAGGCTTCCAGGTTTTTCTTATGTTAACTGGTGCTAAGTACTCCTGGATATGTGTGCTAAGTTCTCTTTCCTTCTGTCAATTGCCTGTGCTTCCTTACATCAAACAAAGGCCTTGTTTCATTCCTAAATGTGCCTGATGCTGGCCCAAGTCTTTTGGCACTGCTTGCTTTCCAGTGGCATGTTCTACCTCCCCCGAGAGTAAAGAGGGAGCTGGAGAAGGAGCTTGCCAGGCTGCTCTCCATCCTTTACCAGCAGTCTTGCTTAAGCGGACAAGTCCGAGCTGAGCGCAAAGGGAACAGCCGTGCATGGGAAGGGTGGGTGGGAAGGATGATCCAGGAACCGTAGGCCTGGCAGCCTGAGCTTGCTGCCGGGGACGGCCTTGGAGCACATCCTCCTGAGTGCCATCCCACAGCACGTGCAGGGAACCAGGGGGTGGGAAAGCTCTGCGGAGGGATGGGGACAGCTGCGGGTCTTGGCAGGGTGTTGAGCTGGGGTTGGTGTTGCTGGGCGTGTTGGGGAAGAAGTCGTCTGGAAGATGAGAGGTCTAGGCTGGAACTGGAGTCACTTTGAAGGCACCACCTGTGGTATGGTACAGCTTTGGTTACGGAGGACAGAAGGAATAGCTGGGACTTTTTCTCTTAGTCATCCTGCTTCTCCTGCAGGGAAGAGGAGGGGAGAGCTGTGCTTTCTTGGCCACTTAGATATCTGTAGCAGGGGGAGGATTAGGCCTTTTGCAATCTACTCCTTTGTTTGGACTACTTTTGTAACACTGAGTGGACTTTCATTCGTGGAGAGCTTTTATTCCTTAAGAGAATTAGGCTCTTAACATGCCTTCCTAGAAAAATGTTTGAAACCAAAGCAAGGCCTTTATTTTGCCTCTGTGTGGTCTTATGCTTTGTAAAGTGACATTCAGTGGATGACCTTAAGGCAAATGTGTTACTGCTTTGAGGTAGGAAGGAAACTTCCAAATCTATCAGGTTCTCAGGCCATTGCTATGAATTTAGGAAGTTTGCAACTTTTTGGAACTACTTGAGTTGAGTAATGGGAAGAAAAGCTTTCCTGAATTGAGGATTCTTAAATGACAGATGCTTCTATGCCTCTGCTGCCAGGGTGATTTTGTGCTTCAGGCAATGGCTCCAAGTAGAAAACAATTTCAGCATGGAGTAACAGCTTCTGACAGAGAGCAACAGTTGCCAGCACTTGCTCCAGGTGCTCCTGCCAACATGCCCTGTAGGAAGGAGCACGGCCCCCAGCGCACATTGGCTTTGGCTGCCCTGTGGCAGAGAAGCGCCCCGGGGCACAGGTCTCTGGGGCAGGAGATGACACCAGCACTGCCAGGGCTCGGGGGGCGGCAGGTCTGCTTGGGCGGGGGCTCCGTCACACCTGCCGATTTCAGCGCTCCCCTGGCCCCAGGGCTCAGAGCAGCATCCATGCCCTGGCCCACACATTCCTCGTCTGCGTCACACCCGCGTGTTTAGGACGGCCAGCGGATGGGGACGTGTCCCAGGGAGGCTGTGCCAGCTTCTGTGCAAGGCCCCATGGCCTTCCCACTGTGGCTGCGTCGGCTGCCCTGGGGGCTCCTTCTGCTGCCCTGGGCCCACAGAGCAGGGCAGCGTTTGCCCACGGTTTGAGCCGCTCCGAAAGATGCTGTCTCAGGGCTGTCTTCGACACTTAGGGTGAGGGATTCCTTCCAACCTGGGCCACTTTGGCTGGGCTGGGGGCGGCCCCAGGGCAGGTGGCAGTGTGTGCATTGGCCCTTTGTGACACGGTGCAGCAGCGGGGTCACCGTGGCATGGAACGGGACAGGGTGTCAAAGGACCCTTTGTGACCCGTGGTGACATAAGTGCTGGCGGTGGCACAGCCAGGCCACAGTGCTCGGAGCAGGCGACGGGACAGGACGGGATAGAGCGGTGTCGTGAGGAGCCCCCCTAGGCACACTCATTCCCGTCTGATCCAGAGCTTTTCCGAGGCGTTATTCCTACAGGTGACCTCGAGGCCAGACCACAGGACTTGGGGACCTGTGGCCTACCCAAGGCTTCTCTTTTGCACGTAGCATCGAGGACTTGTTGACTCGGACCTCTTCTGAGCCACCTCTCGTGAAGGCGCCCTTAACACCACACTCTGGCATGGCGGGCAGATTTCTTGGCCTCTTCAAAGTCTTCAGCGTAGAAAGAAAGCAAGCCCGTGGAGCACAACAGCCTGAAGAGCCAGAGCAGTTCCAGCCAGTGCAGGACGGTGAGTGGCAGAACTGGGCCACAGGGCTGATGGCTGCAGCCAGCTTGGCTCCGTCCTCTCCCACCTGTTGTGGACATGCCCAGGGACAGGACGGAAGAGGGGCTGGGGCTGAACCTGGCAGCACCCATGCTCCATCCCCTGGGGCATCCCGGGGCAGTCCCAGCCTGGGGAGGACAGGGCTGGGCTGTGTTCTCCGGCCTCTCCCGCAGCCCCTCAGCTCTGCCTGCTCTCGCTCTTTGCCAGATGCAGCCGCGGACGGCACACAAGAGCACAGGCCTGCCAGTGGCCGCTTCCGCAGGACACTGAAGGTACCTGCAGCCCTCCCCACCTGGGCTGGGCCTGCTGTCACTGCTCAGCCGAGCACCGCGCTTGGAGCGCTCCATGGAACATCCCTGGCTTTGTTCCCCTGCAGATGTTCCCGAAATTCCTGCGCATTCAGCGTAGGAACACCAGCAGCACTGCAACTGCAGGTACAGCCAAGCTTAACTCCAGGCTGACCAACTGCCAGGCAGAGCCTGATGTCAGCACAAATTTGACTGCACGCTCAGAAAATTTTGTCACTGCAGTGAATGATCTCCGGGCGAAGGCTGTTGTTATGGAAATGACCGAGGGCACGACCATCACAGACACTGCCACCAGAATGACTCAAGGCCTCCCAAATACTGACAGCACCCCCACTCCCACCATGACTCATGCTCCCACCGTGGATTTTTTCAAGGAGAGTTCTGTTTCTCCTCTGCAGTGGGTAAGCAGCCTGGGGTCAGGGCTGGAGGCCTCCCAGGATTGTGTGTCCCCTCAAGCCGCTGGGTCCTCTCAGCCTTTGAAGCCATTAGAGTACTGTGTGAAGGGAGGCTGGAGAAGTTGCTCCCTTGGACAGTGCTCCAAGTCTTCCCCATGCCTCCTCCAGGTACCAGCCATTGTAAGGAATATTCACCAGAGACTAGCATCCCAGGTCACTGTGGATGCCAGGATGCAAATTGACATTGTGAGGCTGGCTGAAGAACACCCAGCTGACGTGGTGCTGACCCTCCTGCGCTGTGCCCCAACATGACAGGTATGGGCTCACCTGCCTTGAGAGCTCAGGGCTCACCGGCCTTTAGGGCCATGGCCCTGCACGGCCTGTGCAATGGGCTCTGCCAGACAGGTCCAGGACCCTCAGGCCCCTCTGTTTCCCGAGCCTGCTGCCATGCTCCCTCCCTGCCCTTCAGGGCACTGGGGCTCTGTCCCCTGGCCCCCAGACCCGCACAGGGCATGGTAGTGTGGCTGAGACATCCCTGACACAGAGCTCTGATCCCACAGAGCTGCTGCAATGATGTGGAGAACCATAGGCTCATCGAGTTCCACAGTCGAGAAGGTGCTGCCAACACTCCTCAGTGTGATGGAGGACTGGCCTCTGTCTCGCATGGTTACCTCTGATGGGGACAACGAGGACGTCTTTGCCCTGGCTGTGAGTTTCTGGGCATTTGCTCACCCCCAGGTCGCCTCTCCAGCAGCTCTCCATCCTCTCCCTGCCTCAGGCCCTGCGCTGAAACCTGGGCTAAGGGCAGGCTCAGGGGGCACCAGGCCCGCTGCTCCCCCTGTGTCTCCCCTGGGGTCCTGCCACATGGACACCTTGGCACTGAGCGCTCTCCTTGGCAACTTCTTTTGCAGGCAACTCTGGTGGTGTGGGTGATTGTCCAGGTGCCTGAGTGCCACGAGGCACTGATCCTTCATTCCTCCCGCCTGTTTGTGGCTCTGCTTTTCCATGTTGTCATCACCACACAGCAGATGCCACCACGGGAAGTCGATCACTTCTGGAGAGCATGCCGAGAGGAACACCGCCTTCCCAGCGACCCCAACAGGTCTCTGTCCTCCTGTCCTTCCCACGTCCTTGTGGCCAGTGCCAGTGCTCCCAGTGTGACCCAGGCTTTGCTCTGCACATAGGTTTGCAGTGCAGGCCGTGAAGTCCCTGCTCTGCCGGCTGGAGTGTGACAATGAGGTGATCGCTGTGGAGTCCAAGCATGGCTGGGACACGCTGCCCTGTGCTGACACCCAGCACTATGCTGTGGCTCTGCTGGCCAGGTGAGACCCCCTATCTCCCTGCTGTCCCTGGAATTTGTGCCCTGTGCCTGGGCTGCCCCACACAGTCCCTGTGGTCATGGGCCAGAGGGCCTCGTCACTTTAGGGATGGCCGAGCAGACTGGAAAAGGCTGGGAGAGGAGGGTGCACAGGAGTGGCCGCCTCCCAAAGCACCCACGTCCCCTCCAGGGATGCTGGGGAAAGACTGCACCTCTATGAGTCAGTCCTGAGAAAAGTGTGCCCCCCCACCTCAGGCTCTTTGTTCCTTTTTGCCCCTGACAGGGAGATGTGCCATGTCTCAATCCCTTTGTCTTCCTGCATCGCAATCCATTTGCTCTGGCTGCTCAGCATTGAGAAGCCAGGCTGCGATCTGCCTCTCCTGGCATTCCTTGTGGAGGTGAGCCTGAAGGCCAGCGCGGCCTCGCTGAGCTGCCTCCAGGCTCTCTGCCCTCTCGCAGCCGCATCCCTGGCCCGGGAGGGCACCAGCGCCCTGTGCTGCTGCCTGGGGCTGGCCCTGTGCACTTCTGGGCTCCTGCCAGCCGGGCCCTGTGCCACTGCCCTCTGCCTTTCAGGTCCTGGAGTGCCTGGACTTGACTAAATGTGGTGGCTGGGTCCTGAGGGTCGTGTCGAGTTACCTGCGGATCGAGTGCAGGCAGAGGTGTCACCTGGTGCTCAGAGGCCTCCTGGTGCTCAGCAAGGATCCCCTGATGGTGAGAAGGGGACAGCAGCTGAAGCTGCACTGGGGAGAGCAGCCCCATGGGCTGGCTGGGCTTCAGGAGCTGAGGCAGCTGCTCCCAGCTCTTCTGCCTCAGCTGCCCGACTGCTTTGGGACAGGCCTTTGGTCTCTGGGCCCTGCGGCAGCAGGCTGGGCTGGCAGTGCCAGGGCGCTGTCGCTGGTGCAGCTGTTGACGGCTTCACAGCACAGCCTTGTGTTCCACACAGGCCAGAAGAATGTGCTGTCTGTCTCAAAGCTTTGTGGATCTGCTGGGCGATGAAGATGGAGTGGTGGTTGCCCTGACCCTCCGTGTGCTTACTGGTATGCTGAAGAACGAAGACATCCTGATATCCAGCACCACCACCCCAAAGCTGGCTGAGGCACTCCTGGCGCTCTTTAACAATGTAAGGTTCTGCAACCCAAGCCACAGGCATTGGGTGCTGCCCAGATAATTTGTGCTGTCTGCATTTTCAGGCCTTTGCCTAGGTGGGCCTGGAGTAATCGGTGTAATCGGTGCTTAGGTTTTTTCCTTTCCTCTAGGAAAATAGCTTCATGCAACTGCTCTCCATTGACCTCTTCTGTAAGGTGATGGAGTTGGTAGTGGATGAGGGAAAAAAGCCCCTGAAGACAATTGTCAACAAGAGCCTGCACCTACTTTTAATCTACTGCCGTGATGAGAACCGGCGTGTGGCAAATGTGAGGTTTTGTGCATGCCTGGGAGGGGGCTCAGCTGCCTCCTGCCCTGGTGCCACGCAGGCTGCGTCCTCCTCCAGGCCTTGGCACAGGGATGCAGGTCCCTTTGCCCTGGGCTGTGGTGCCATCTCTGCATCTCTGCGGTTCTTCAAGCCTCTCAAGAAACCCTGCATTTTGCGGCCAAGTTCCTGAAGTGGAGGGATCTGGAGGAGCTACTGACCAAGGAAGATCCGTTGAATATCGATGAGTGTAAGGTAAGGATGGCTTGGAGAAGTGCCAGCCTCAGCCTGGAGAAGATCCATGGCTGCGGGGCTGGCAGCCGTGGCCCCTGCCCAGTGCTGCACCCAGGGGCTCCGGCCTGCGCCCCACACGCCGCTCCCTTCCCTGGGCCCCGTGGGCTCTTCTCCAGGCTCCTGCGGCCCCGAGCCGGGTGCTCGTGGAGTCCCGGCCCAGCGGGGCTGCGGGGCGGGGCGGCACCGCCGCTCCCCGGGCAGCAGCTGGCCCTCTGCCCCCTCCAGTGCCCGGCACCAGCGGCTGCTGGCCGGGCCTCAGGGCCGTGAGGGCAGGGGAGGCCGGGGCCGGGCGCAGCCAGAGCCCGGCCCAGGGGCTGAGCCCGCGCCAACCCTTCCCTCCTGCCACTCTCTCCAGCTGGCAGACGACAGGAGCCGAGCGGCCGAGCACCTGCAGAACCCACAGGAGTCCCTGCTGGAGGCGGCCATGCCGTTCATTGGTAAGCCACGAGACCGGGCTCCCTCCCCAGCCCGCCGCAGCTCAGCCCTGGCCCCGGCTGCTGCCCCGGCTGCACCGGCATCTGGGCCCGGTGCTGTGGAGCCCCGCCTGCCCTTGGGGCTGCTGCCGCCCTCTGGCAGCTGTGCCCTGGGGCGGCAGCAGGCGGCAAGGGCCCGGCCTGAGCCCTGCCGGGGCAGGAGGCCGTGTGGCCACAGGGGTGGCAGCGGCGCTGGCAGGGAGCCGTGCCGCTGGGGCCGTGACATGCTCTGCGTTCACAGGCATGGCCGTGCGGTACATGAGGATGTAGCAGGGAGAGCTCCAGCTCGTTGCCAGGGGTGAGTGAGGGCAGCGGGTTGTCAGCGGCTCTCTCTGGCAGGGGAAGCTGCACTGCCTGGGCCGAGAGCTGCAGTCCCCGGCTGTGGAGGGCTTTGCTCCTTGTGTGGACGAGGGCTGGAGAGGGCACAACACACAGAGATTTCAGGGGCGCGTGGGGGATTCGTGGCAAGCACCTTCTGGCTGATCCCAATGTCTCCTGCTTCCTTCTGGGTGGGATGGCCCTGGCAGGAAGATCTAGGGTTCCCCAAGATCCTGGCTCTGACCATGGCTCTGTTCTTCTCTCTTCCAGCCCTTCAAACCCAGAGGCAAGACAGCAGCCCGTCATGCTCTAACCTGCAAAATGAAGCCCGGTTTCCGCAAAAAGCTCAACAACTGGGGACGTCTTCTGAATCCAGTGAACCAGTGTCCCAAGAACACACCGGGAGACACTGAAGAGGACACCATCTCTAAGTGCTGCTGGAGCTCCACGCACAGCTGAGTCTGAGCACAATTCCCATGGCTTCAGACATCTCCCTGTTTGTAGTTAGCTCCCTCCCTCCAGCCCGCAGACCCTGCCCATGCGCTTTTTTTCCCTCCACTCTCCACCCCTTTTGACAGCTCTTTCCCTCCCAGCCCTCAAACCCTGCCCATCCCCCCTTATTCCCTCCCAGCTCATCCCTTTGCTTCGCCTTTCATTATTAAACACTTTGGCTTCTTCACTTTACCGGCGTCTCTGTAGAGCTGAAGCGGCGTAAAAACCTGAGCCCTGGCACACACAGGCCCCTGCTGCCGTCCTCTTCCGCGCCGTGTTTTGTGCAGAGACACAGAAGAGCGAGGCCGCGTCAGGCTGGAAAGGTGCCTGTGCTGAAGGTCCACTTCCACAACACTGTGGAGTTTAAGGTCCTACTGAGCAGCCTGGAGCTCCTGGATTTTGGAAGAGCCAACCTGAGTATGCTCTGAACTCAGCTGTGAGGGATTCCATGGCAAGCATCTACAGAGGGCAAAGGAGCTTGGAATGCTGGAAGCTTTCAAGAATAGCTTCCTGAAAGCACAGCAGTGCTCCATCGCTGCACAGGGTCAGGGAGAGGGCAGAAGCAGAGACCATCAGGCCTTAACAGGGAGCTTTGGGTGTGCCTTAGGGCAAGTGAAGCAGCAGCAGCACGGTGGCCGAGACTCGGACGCGTGACTGAGCCAATGGCCCGAGCGTTGTCAGGTAGTGCCGGGATCCCGGCTGCGGTTCTGGTCCCCAGAGTTGAGGAATCGCAGCCCCTGCCTCAGAGCCTGTCAGAAAGCCAAGCAAGTGAGAGCAGAGGGAGGGCAGCCTTCCAGTCTCTCCTGGGCATGGCCACAAAGCAGCCCCTGCTTCTCCTTCCTCTGCCTATGTTTGGGGTGTGCTGATGGCAGCGCCAGCCAGGCTGTGCTCTTTGTTCCAAAGGCTGTGGAGAGCGAGCATGAAAAGTGCTGGGTGCACAGCGGAGAGTCCTGGAAGGTGCTGGCAAGAGCGTCCTGCGGGAACAGGGCTCTGGTCTCTGGCCGGGAAGAGCCTGGTTTTGCTGCTGTGAGCGCAGGCAGGCGTCGAGGCAGGTGAAGAGGCAGTAGGCAGCTTGTGTTTGTAGAGGGCCTGGGGCTGCATGTGCGAACCTCCACCTGGAATCACACTGGGGGAAATCCCAGCTAGAGCTGGAGCGCCTGTCCAGAAAGCACCAGAAGGAATTCAGCCTTGCCAGGGTTTCTTAAGAGTGTGTTGGTGTTCCCCAGGAAAGGTACACATTTGGGGAAATGCCTCTGGGGGAAAGGGGCTTGCTGCTGAAGGAAAGCGCTTTCCTAGGAGCTCCCAGTGCTGTAGGAGCAACTGTCCCCCTTTGGCTCTCTGTGGTCCTTTCAGTCCTTGAGGCCCGTTGCACTTGGCAGATGGACAAGGGAAAGGAGCATGCTGTGAAGAGCAGGTTTGGAATACACCTGGACTTGCGGAGACCAAGGCCAGGACCTGCAGCAGGGTGTGTTCCCCCCCGTTTGGACACAGGTGTGAGCAGGAGCATCTCTGTCCAGCTGCCAGCCCCAAAGCTGTCTTTGAGAGCTGTGAATTCAAAGGCTTTCACACACACACCTCTCACATCTTACCTGTCTGCTGTGTTTCAACTCTTGGCAATATGCATTTGCCTCTTGCTTGCTGGAAGCTGCTGTGGCCCAGAGGGCCGGCACCGAGCTGGGCTGTGTGGGCCAGGCGGCACGGAGAGTCTTGGCTTATCTTGGGGTGTCTGTGGCCTCAGAAAAGGCTTGAAAGGTTTGCCTCCCAAGGCGCCCTGCTCACTGGCTCTTCCTGTGCATCTTGGAGAGAACAAGGCAGGCATTTCTGGCAGCTGGGCATTAGCAGGCCTTCAAATGGGGGCGTGTTGTTGAGCTGGCCCAGCTGAGACACCCTGAGGGGAGCCCAGCGCTCCTTGCCCCTCTCCGCAGACACGTGAGCGTTGTCTGCATTCGGGATGACCCCGGCTGTGTCAGGGGGTGCTGCTACGTGGACACGAGACAGCCGGTCCTGTCCTGCTGGGTCCCAGCAGTGCCTCGCAGCAGTCCTGCATCCCCGTCAGGATGCCGGCCAAGAGAGGTCCTGGAAGCTGAGGGAGCTGATTTGAAGCTTGCGCGGGTGCCTACAGGTCAAGGCCAAGGGCGTTCCCTCAGGATAGAGCAGTCCTGAGAGGTCTCTAGAATTCAAAGAAATCAGCAGACAAATGCATTGTCCACCAAAAGCTCTTTGATTGGCAGGAGGTTAGGGCTCTGCACCCCAGCACAAGGCTTCTTTGCCACATCCAAATTGCAGTGGCTTTCTGTAGGAATTCTATCAAAAATACCTTCTGTCTTTAGACTGCTGAGGTGATTCCATAGGCAGGGGCTTAGAAAGAAACACATTGCATCAGAATCCTAGACTTGAAGCTAATGTCCACCTGCTGGCCAGGAGGAGTCTCAGCGCACCAAAGCAGCTCATCTTCCTTAACCCCTTCCCTGCACAGGGCTGATTCTGTAGCCGCCCTTAGGTCTTCACAGGGCTATGTCTATAGGTTTTTGTCAAGTCACTCTCTTGCCAAGTTAGGCTTCCAGGTTTTTCTTATGTTAACTGGTGCTACCTACTTCTGGATATCTGTGCTAAGTACTCTTTCCTTCTGTCAATTGCCTGTGCTTCCTTACATCAAACAAAAGCCTTGTTTGGTTCCTAAATGTGCCTGATGCTGGCCCAAGCCTTTTGGCACTGCTGCTTTCCTGTGGCATGTTCTACCTCCCCCGAGAGTAAAGAGGGAGCTGGAGAAGGAGCTTGCCAGGCTGCTCTCCATCCTTTACCAGCAGTCCTGCTTAAGCAAACAAGTCCGAGCTGAGCGCAAATGGAACAGCCGTGCACGGGAAGGGTTGGTGGGAAGGATGATCCAGGAACCGTAGGCCTGGCAGCCTGAGCTTGCTACCGGGGAAGGCCTTGGAGCACATCCTCCTGAGTGCCATCCCACGGCACGTGCAGGGAACCAGGGGGTGGGAAAGCTCTGCGGCGGGATGGGGACAGCTGCGGGTCTTGACAGGGTGTTGAGCTGGGGTTGGTGTTGCTGGGCGTGTTGGGGAAGGAGTCGTCTGGAAGATAAGAAGTTTAGGCTGGAACTGGAGTCACTTTGAAGGCACCATCTGTGGTATGGCACAGCTTTGGTTATGGAGGACAGAAGGAATAGCTGGGACTTATCAAAAGCCTGATGTCTCTGTGGAAGTGAAGAACGACTCAAGAAAAATGCAGAACACTTCCACAAGCCAAACACAGGTCCCAAATGGGAAAACAAACAAACAAAACTTTGTGACCTCCAGAAGGAGCCCATGCACCCTTGGGCTAGAGCACTGCAGAAGCCAAGACATAGAGCTTCACTGAGCCAGATGCTCACCTGGAGCACCAGCCCTTTGGTGCCTCAACATGGCAGATCAAAGCCCATTTCCCAGCTGTCACTGGCTGGGGCAAATGCTAGGTCCTGGCAGGATTGCAGCACTCAGCATCCTTAGCCAGCAGCAGCAAGTGCTGGCTGGGCAGAAACTTGCACCTCTGCCTTGCACTAAAGACTGCACCCTGCAGAATTGGCATTTACTATCTCAGGAAAATCTGAGTCTGCTGTCACCACAGCTGTCGGGTTGTGGTAACATTGCTCATTTTGCTCCTCTTTGGCCTCTTCTCCAGCAGAAGAGAGAGCCATCAGCACTGCAGGTGGCTGAGGAGCTTCCACTAACTGTAGCAATGTATCTGCAGCAATGTATCTGCATAACTTGGAATACAAAGTGCTCAAGCCCAATTACCACCTAGAGATATTCGTTACAAGTAGCAGCTCCTTGGGAATATATCAAGGCCACAGAGACACAAACTGGTCTAAAAAGAAGAGGAGCCTGGGAAATTGAATACCAGGACAAGAAGAATGAGCAAGAGGGCTTGAAGGCTTGGAATTATAGCCAATCAAATTGCCTAAGGGGCGCGTGCTGAGCCAACAAAGCAGACGAACCAATCAAGAAAGGCATGAAGGTGTGAACAGTGGTCTTACAATCTATAAACATAGTGTAATGTAAATATGAAATGGCTTCTGCAGAAATCCTATCGGTTCTGTCGTTCAGAGGTACTGAGCTCCCACAAGTATCATTCAGATGTATTTGCTGGCAGCCAGAAATGAAAATTCGGGACTCAAGCTGTAGCCCTAAAGAGCAGGGAGATGCTCGAGGAGGCACCACCTTTGTTTTAGCAATTCAGCAAGTGAGCGAGTCCCTCTGTGAAAGGAATCACTACCCTCCTTGCTTTCCTTCTGGCACCTGAGAAGGACAAAGACTGTCCCAAATGCAATTTGCAGGCTGCCACAACCTGTGCTACTTGTGTCTTTTCAACACAGCTCTACCCAAAGCTGCAGCCACAGCTGACACCGGAGAGGAAAGCCCCTGAGAGCAGCAGAGTCTGTGGGGGCTGTTGGCATTTACCTCTCCTCCTGTGGCAGTGTTGAGTGCTTTACAAACCTCTCCAAAAGTCTGAGAAACAAAAGAGCCACAAAGAAAGGAGAAAGCGTTTAGATCTTGGAGTGCAAGCCAGCCCAGACTGGAGATCTCTGCTGGAAATGCCTAAAACCTGCAGGATGTAGAAGGGCTCTGTCAGAAGGCAGATGAGGCATTTTGCTCTCAAGTGCATGGCCACTGGGCCTGAAGCATTGAGGATGACTGCCTCAGCTCAGAAAGAGAGTTTCTTCTTTCTTCTCGGGTTTCAGTCTCTAAATTATGCAGTTCTAATCCCGACCATGGAGTATTTCCTTCAGCAAACTCTTGGAAAGAAAGCTTTGATAGGGGGTAGGTTTCTCTTTCAGGCAAGCAAGATTCTTCTCCCTCTGTACGTGCGGCCAGCTGATTATAGCTATACAAAAATGCAGAGGAAATTAACACACTGCTGTCCCACACTTGAGAGACCAGGAGATCTACCAGGTCCTGTTGCCTACTGCAGGCAAGACCTTGGCAGTGTGACAATTTGACAATTTGACAATTCCTTCTGGCCACGCTTACAAATTCTGACTGGGACTGAGAGATGGGACAGTCTAGCCTCAGTGTCTGAACATTTTTGCAGCTTGCCTGACTTCAGACTTGATAGATATTCTACCAGGAAAACACCTGGCCCATGGTTTTGTGGTTGGACTCACCCGCTGCCGATATTTTTGACTTTGATGGATTTTGTCATGGGATTTTCCATGCTCACAATTGTCCCTGAGGAAAACAAAATTCAAGAGACTCGCTTTGAAGCAGAGATCCCAGCTTCCAGGAGGCACAAAAGGCAGCCCCATTGCTGGGGCTCTGAACACTTTCTGGTCAGCTGGGTAACAACAACAAAACAACCAGACAGACAGCTCTGAAGTAGAAATGGCCAGCAGAGACTGATTTTCTCCAGAAGTTCCTATGGGGAATCCTAAATGTCCCTGTGATATCAAACTGAAGAGGAACATTTGGTCCAGCTACACTGCCAGGTGCACAGAATACGCTATCCTCCAGACAACAAATACACAAGACGTACTCAGTAGCCCCAGGGAGTCCTCCTCGATCTGCTGTTGCTGAGCAGCAGCTGTGTCAGCACAGGAGATGAACCGACTGCCCGGGATCACCATCTCAGCTTGGGGAGCTAAGGCTCCTTGACACAATGCTCCTGCTGCAGCTGGTTTGGTGCAAGAGCCTGTGTAGATCTGGGAGAAGAAATGAGTTTGGCTTAGAAAGGTGGCTGGCAGAGATGACCCTGAGATGCCATTCCAAATGCAAGCCCTTAGGAAGATGCTGTCAGCCTGCCACACGCAGGGCTCTTCAAATGGATTTTTTGCACGTCCACTTCCCTTTGACTGGATGGGCCAAAACCAAAGGCTGGTTTTACTGGAGTTCATGGTCAGATTTATGTTCCATTTTTAGGGATCTTCTGAAGGAGGACTGCCACAAGGACCATTCCACCTCCTCCCAAGGGCTCTTTTCCCCCTCCAAGGGCTGCAGACACTCTTGCAGTTCCTTGTTCAAATGTTCTACCTCCTCCCACAGAGTGCTCTTGTCCTCCACCACGTTCAGGTCATGCTCAACCGGCAGCACTTCTGGTGGAGACAGTTCCTGCGCCTCATGCTGACCTTGGGGTTCCTTCTTGCCAGTCATTTGCTGGAAGGCTTTGCAGGCTGCCTGGCCAGATGTCAACAGTTCCACCTCGAGTCAAAAAGAACAAAGCAGTCAGAGACTACAGCTTGTCCCTGTCAGCCAAGAGTCATCAGCTGTGAGCAAAGGGAAAGAAGAGATTTACAAGGGCTACAGACAGCTTGTTTCCATCCTCCATCTTGGGCACAATGTTCCACTGTTAAAACACCTCAAGAAACAAGGAGAGCAGGAAGAGGCCAGCAGGAGTCAGTTTGGATGACTGCTGGCCAAAAGGCCAAAGGACTACTTCCATTGTCCAGGGCAGCAGTTGAGATTCAAGATACCAAGAAATGTCCTTCAGAACGGCTGTGACAGACACGACAGCAGGATGGCCCTCAGAGGCATCACCCCAACCCCATGCACATAGTTTCATATATTAAATCACTTCCACAAAATTAATTGCATCAGAATAGAGGTCGCTTTAAAAGTCTCTGGTGGTCATTTGGGAAAGATCTCATGCCTCAAATTCTCCTTTGATGGTCAAGAGCCTCTGAAAAAAAATTTCTTCCCCTTAAATACATTGAAGCTATCTTTCCAGCAGGCCCACTCTCTTTATTCTTCCACCTAAGATAACCACTTGCACTGCTAGGAGGGAATACAGGACTAACAACTGTCTGGTAAAGCTTAAGGAATTCACAGTTTGTTACGGTCAAACATTTCCCCAACATTTTCCACTGCACTCTCTTGCCAGCAGATATCACCAACCTGTTCCATTCCCCTTGCAGAACCCTGTACCTGCTATCCATGGGCAGCCAGGAGGAGAGGCAGTCACAGAGGAGACGCACCTGCCACACCAGGCAGTAACCAAAACCCTCTCGAGTCACAGCTGCAGGCCTGTAACTGCACAGAATGCTCTGGCTGCCCCACTCCTGGCCTTTTGGCTGGAAATGCGTTTTCTGCCTCATGTAGAAG
This sequence comes from Chamaea fasciata, assembly GCF_029207755.1. Taxonomy (NCBI): domain Eukaryota; kingdom Metazoa; phylum Chordata; class Aves; order Passeriformes; family Sylviidae; genus Chamaea; species Chamaea fasciata. Next base: position 4,795,672 of record NW_027094114.1, on the reverse strand, counting down.
TACCACAGCTGTGCAAACAAGGGCGGATGGGCCATATTCCAAAGGCACCGCAGTGTGGAGGAAGTGGTGCCCTAATGACTGAAAAATAAAACAACACACTTTTGCGACATTACTGTAGCAGGTAATGTCAAATCTGGCCTTTAACTGGAGGCCTCCAGAGGCAGATATGGAAAAACACCCGCCCCACATAGGGCAAATGTGGTCAAACAAGTGTGGAACATTAGCGTAATTGACTAGAATTCCCAATTAGAAGCACAAATAATGAGGAAATATTCCTGCTTTTCTCCCACCTCCTCTGGAGCCCCTCTTTCTTGCTCCTAGCTGTACTGCCTATCAGTACTGCTGTTTCAACCTTGGCTCCCACAGGAGGCAAGATAAGATAGGAGCCTTTGGAACGTGTTTTGTCTTTCTGCCTATCAGAGGAGGAAAAGTACTGAAGTTACCTAGGAACTATATAACTATGCAACAGTAGTCTACAGAGCTAGGAATATATATGAAGGAAATAGAAAAGCAGAAATCATGTTGGCATTAGAAGGAGACCATTCCCCAATTCCTAACCATACCAAAATCACCATCAGCAGGATTTTCCATCTTGAAAAAACAATGGACAATTCAGAAAGGTAATGTAGATTTTATGCACAGGGTGACAAGGAAGGGAATCTTCCAATGGAGTTGAGGTTTGATAGAGTTTTTATTCTGACTCCCACTCAGGGCTTGAACTGGAGAGAGTCATCCTGAAATGGTTGTCACCACCTCCTGAACTGCCTGCATTGCTTCACTGCAATGATCAGAGATGCCCATCTGGAGAGAGGCTCAGCTGGCATCAAATAGGGTTGCAGCACAAAGGGAAAACAACAATAACAACAGCAGCAGCAACAACAACAGCAATAATGGAATCATTACTTTGCAAACTCAGTGCCTCAGTGGATCAAGAGAGATTCCCTGGTTTCCAGAAATATGCTGAAATAGGACTGGCAGGACACTCTGCACCTCTGCCTTCATGTCCAGGACCTTGCTATCACAGGCTCATATGGCCCACAATCCCACTAATCCATTCATCGAGGTTTCTTCAGCAGCAGCAGTGGCACAGCTGAAAAACGTCAGGCAGCAGTTCCCATTCCCTGTGCATGCATGGCAGTGGGGCCAGCACGACCAGGGCCAGGGCCAGGGCCAGGGCCAGGGCAGAGAGCACATGCAGCACCAATGCTGAGGAGCCACTGCTCTGACACTGCCAGTGGGACTTCCACTGAGATGAGGCATCTGGGCGTGCCATGAGCACTGAGATGGTTTTTGCAGTGCGGCGAGGCAGCTCAGGTGCCTACCTGAGCCTTGAGTAGGCAGCAGCTAGCTCTGCCAGCAGCACCATATGGCCAGAGAGCTGCTGTGTTTCAGACTCACAGCAAAGCCCACCCAGCAGGACAATTTCCATGTCAGAACTGCAGAAGTGCTTTCCTCTTGTTACCTTGGTGCATCCCAGAGCGGAAGTTTGGACTCCGTGACAGAGAATCTGCTCACCCAAGAGACTGACGACTCCGCTCACAAGGAGTTCAGCACAACCAGAGTGTTGGCAATCCCTGTGGGACCAGCTGAAGATGCCATTGCAGCCGAGGGGACAGCACCACTGCCTGGAAAAAGACAATTCTGGTGAAGTACTAAGGACACAACAACAGGCCCTAAGCCAAAGCTAACCTCCAGACGACCCTTCCAACCAAACATTGTATTTGTATTGGCTCATAAACAAAACAGGCATGACCATTACCGGTATGATAGATGAATCCGGTTGGTAGTGCAACAGGTGTTTACCTTTCCACACTTAGAAGCCAGACAAGGCCACGGAATCAGATCTGTGTGGTCTTGTTTGAAGATATATGGTCAAAGCAGACTGCCTTGGTTCCTCTCTGAGCCCGGGTTGAGAGAAAGATGAAATCAGATGTTCCTGCACTAGAAGTTTTGGTAGCTTGTTTATTCAACAGAATAAAATCTGGGGCCTCTAACAGCAAAGTCTGTGGCCTGGCCTGTGGGTGGGCGAGCTGCATAGGAATCCCTGGTTCCTGGGAGTGCATTTCCAATCCTTTGGTGTGACAGGGGCTCGCCAGCTGACGAGTGTGTCAGGAGGATGGCAAAGCATATGGGTAACTGGCGATGTACCTTTCTTAATCCCTACAGGCAGTCTTCTGCTGTAACAATCAGGTGCATTGCTTAGCTTATCCTTTGGTACTCCTTTGATGCTTTGCACTCCAGCAAAAGCCGCTTATTTCTTACGCTGGTGTTGGCGTCTCTGGTGCTGACTGCTGGCAAAACAGCGACACGTTTGCTTCAGAGTTGGACTAGGTGGATGCACAAGATGGCAGCCAGGGCTGAGGCAGCCAAGAACAACATGGCGGCCAGGGCTGGAGCAGCCACGCCCAAGATGGAGGCCAGAGAGCAGAGGCAGCCACGCACAAGATGGCGGCTGGGGCAGGCCGAGCCCTCAGCCGTCTGTTGAAATGGACATTAACAGACACCCGGGAAACGGAGACGGCGTGGCACCTCTGCTCTGCGCACACCGACATAGACCAGCCACTTTGGAACGTCGGCTGGCAGTATTTTGATGTCGAGGCAATTCAAATAGGTGAACAGAGGAAGAAACTCCAGGGTTTGAATGTTTTGAAATAAAAACTTTTCTTTTTTTTTCCAGAAGACGGCCAAAAGCATTTTCTGTGCAGATGGACTTGGTTTAGCATCAAGAAGCATCACAAGTGGTTTCGTCCAGGCAGGAGTCACAGTGACTGTGAGGCAATGAAAACGGAGATGGGATCCGCTTGAGGCGGATAGTGCAGTGGCTGCTCACCTGCCATGCGTATCCCTCGCGGTACCTCTTTACTTAGAACTCTGTGAAGACCCTATAGAATTGAAATACAAATCAAAACTGCAGCAGGAAGTGCAGTGCAGCTGAGGTTGTTCTTAATGGGATTCTTCAAGCTGAGCAGAGACATTCTGTTCAGCAGACGCACAGGCAGGGGCTTCTTGGAGCGCTGCTGTGGCGCCCATTATTTGGAGTAGGGGATGACAGGAGAAAAGAAGAGAAGCCCCTCAGCTTCTGAAGAGGAACAGTCACTGACAGGAAGCAGTGGCTTAAGAAATGTGAGGGGAAAAAAAGGCAGCGAACGTGAGGTGGCAAGTGTGAGAAATGTGAATGAAAAAAGGAGGGAAGTGTGAGGGAAGAAAAGGGTAGGAAACCTGAGTGGGAAATGGTGAAAAATGTGAGTGACAATAGGAGAGGAAGGTGAGAGGAGGAAAAGGCAGGAAACACAACGGGAAAATTCTAAAAACATGAGGGGGAAAGGGTGAGAACTATAGGGGGAAAACATGGAAGGAAATATGAGGGGGAAAGAGTGAGAAACTTTACTGGCAAATAGAGAGAAAGGGGCAGAAAACGTGAGGGGAACATGGTGAGAATCCTGCGGGGAAAAGAGTGAGAAACCAGAGGGCAGAAAAAGGCAGAAAACATGAGGGGAAAGAAAGGTGGGAAGTTTGATGGGAAAAGTGGCAGAAAACAGGAGTGAATAAAGGGCAGAAAATGCAAGAGGAGAAGTATAAGGAACGTGACGGGGAAAGAATGCTAAACGTGAGGGGAAAAGTGTGAGAAATGTGAGAGGAAAAGGGCGAGAAACAGGAGGGTGAAAGTGAGAAACGGGAAGAGAAAATGCTGAGGAAAATGACGGAGAAAAGGAGAGAAACGTGAGGGGAGAAAAGGGCAGGATAAGTGAGGGAAAAATGGTGAGAAGCATGAGGGAAGAAAAAAACAGGAAAGAGTGGGAAGGTGGGAAAAGGTGAGAGGTAAAGCAGGAGGAAAGTGAGCTGAAGAGGGTGGGGAAAATGAGAAAAAGTTGGGAGGGGAAAACGACAGGAAAACTGTGAGAATTGTGAGTGGGAAGGGGGGGAAATGTGAGACGGGAAAGAAGAGGAAATGTGAAGAGAGAAAAGGAGAGCAGGCAGTGTTGGCATAACAGCTGAAATGATTCCTAACACATTCCCCCATACATTTGCCCACTTATTGGACAAGCCCGGAGTTTCCATGTATGTATGTCTCTATCCCCGCCTGGATTCCTACTTGGAAGCAATACAAGGGGCCAGGTCTGCCCGCCAGCAGCAGCAGCTGCTCCAAGCCGGGAACATGACATGTGGTGCTGATTTCCAGAGGCTTCTGTGTCCCAGGCGAAGCCAAGGCAGGAGTGGGTTGAAAGGTGCTGGCACTGCTGCTGCTCTGTGCCAGAGAACCCCAGCTGGGCGGGGCACGGCGCCCACTGCGCTGCGGGCTCTTTCTCCTGCCAGAGCTGGGCACACCTGGCAAGAAATCATGATGGCTTGTGGGGAAACCAAGGGCTTTGTGGAGGCTGCATTCCTCTGCACACAGCCGGGCCACCTGCAGCACAGATCTTTGGCCCCCAAGAATGGAAACCAGAGGGAAACAGCTGGAAGAAGTTTCATTCTCACCTTTCAATAGAAGAGACTAAAATGGAAGTTCCCAAGTAGGGCCTGGTCCCCGCTTCCAGCTCAGTGTGAGAAAGGAGGCATGACTTTATTTCAGTGCTGGCTGTGTGGGGAATCACTTCTCTAACATGTGCTCACTCAGAAATCTGACCTACTGATTTGTAACCATGGAAATAAGACCCACTTATTACTTTGCAGAAACTCACAGGCTAAATATTCCCTCAAATTATTGGACAAATTTAAATCACGTCTCAGAAGTGAAGAACGAGAGAGTAGGGGTCTCTTAAGGATCTCTGGTGGTCATTCGGGGAACATCCCATTCCTCAAATTCTCCTCTGATGCTCAAGAGCCTCCTAGAACCACTTGCTTCCCCTTGAATGCATTCCAGCTACCTTCTTAGGAGGACTACTCTATTCTCAAGGCTAAGGTAGCCACTTGCACACATTAATCAGTGCACTGGAGAAATAGACGGCTCAACACTCTCTGTTAATGCTAAGGGAATTCGTGATTTGTTTCAGTTCAAGATTTTCTCAGCACCTTCCTTCTCTGGGAATTGCTCCCAAGCATTTTGTCACTACACCTTGAAAATGTGTTTGCTGACTGAAGCCACATTGTGTCTTTCCTTCAGAAATTAATCAAGAAAACACCAATTACCTACTGAAAGCCTTCTGCTCCCATCCAAATCAGTTCACTGCTCAAGCGCAAGCCACAGGCTCATCCCCGATTCCCTCTGTGAGATACAGGGCAACATTTTCCTGCAGCTGGAAGATGATTAGAAAAATGAATGAAAATTGTTGGTTCTAGGCATTGTTATTTATGGCTTGGATTTGTCCTAGTTAATTTGTTGGCTTTTGATGTGAGATGGGAGAGGGGCCAGCTGGAAGCCCAGACCAAAAGAGAAGTAGGAGAAGAGGAGAGGGGACAGAAAAGTAGGCGGTCGGGAGAGAATAAAAGTTCCCCAGTACCCAGCCAAAGGGAAAGGGCACACAGTTCGCCCTGGGCTGGGAAAAGCAATAAAAAGCAGCATTCCATTTACAGTGGGTGTGTGTGTTTGGCTCTTGGGGCAAGCTGTCCCTGCCTCGCGCTGGCCTCGGTTCCCCCAGCAGAAGTGCCGTGCCTGAAGGACGCTGCTCTGTGCTGGAGCCTGCGGAGCAGCCCGGCTCCCTCCCCTGTGCCCGGAGTCCTGCACACACTGCTCACCTTTGCCAGGAGTTACAGGGCAACCGGCACAAGAGTGGGAATCCTCAGCCAGGCCTGCAGCCCTCGGCTGCCGTTTGCCTTTCTCTGCTCCTGTGCAGACTGCCGACGGCCGATGCCAACCGTCTGTGCTGTGCCCAGCTCGGCTACGCTTCCCCTCGGGAGCGGCTGGCTGCCAGCCGGGCTCTGAGAGCGGAGCATTCGCCCACTCCCAGGCTACAAGGGCCTCCTTGCAGCCTGCCTCTGCCCAGGCTCAGGCTGCTCCGGGCTCTGCCAGGGGCCTCCGCCCTGGGCGAGGCTGGGCCCGCTCTAACATCACAGACGCTGACAGCTCTGCACCAGAGGAAACCTCTCCGAGCACTCTCACTGATCTTGCTGATTTCTCACTTGAGCAAGACTCTCCTGCAGCCAAAGAGATTGTACTTCGGGATACAAATCCAAATGGCACCAACCCAAATGCTCTTGAGTCACAGCTGAAGACCTGCATGTGCACAGGATCTTTTGGCTGCCCCACTCCTCCTTTGGTTTTGCCTGCAAATGCCACTGCCCTTTCTGCCTCAAATTGAAGTACCACAGGTGTGCAAAATACGGTCAGTGGGCCGTATGCCAAAGGCACTGTGGTCTGGAGAGGATGACTGAAGCGGAGCCTTCCCCCCTTTCAAGGCACACCAAAGAAGCCATCAATGTTGCTCTGCACCTTCAACAGACAACTGAACACTCTGACGGAAATGCTGCGCTTATTGACAGGGTGAGAAAGAACGGAATCTTCCAGATGAGCTTACGATTCAGAAATTTTATTTCCTCATAACCTTATTCTATATAGATAATATAGAATATTAATCCTATAATCCTACTCTAAGCCTACTCTAAGGTGGTTATTGAGATAACCAGTCATTACACGAATGTCACATTCATGTCTACTCCTTCTTCTTCTTCTTCACTGCCGTGATCAGCGGTGTCAGGGTGAACGCTGAATTCGCTGATGTTACAAACGGATGCTGTGCACAGGAAAAAAAATTAAAACCACAAACCAAAAATCAATGAACCATGACTTTCCAAGCTGAGTGCTTCACAGGCTCAATCAGGGTCCCTCTGGTTCCTAGAAAGAGCCAGAGACAGGACCAATGGCACAATCTGCACCTACAGCTTCATAGGAGGACCTTGGCATCATAGGCAAACCTGGTCCAGAATCCCACTCATCTGTTTATTCTGGTGTCTTCATCTTGATGAGACTTTTGCCCTGCCAGGGCTCTAGAAATGGTGCTTTCTGTCCCTGGGGTTTCCTCCTGCCCACAGATGTTGTATGGGAAGTTGAAAGCCATCTTCTCTTGCTTTCTGTGCAGCTCCTGCCAGACAACAGGCATGAGCCGGTTGCGCTCTCAGAGATGCCATGCCAGACTCAGGGAGAGCTGTTGCCAGCCCAAGAGCAGGAAGAGCAGCTCAGGCAGCAGGTGGAAGAGCCACAGGAGAATGAAGAGGTAAGCCTGGCTCAGCAGATGACAGAGTGAAGGGCAGGAAGAGGGGCATAAAACAGAGCTCTTGGGACTGAGGAGACCAGGAGTCCCAGAGGCACAGAAAGCACCGAGCCTTGTCATGTGCAGAGATCGGCACTGGGAAAGGAGGTTGGCAGTGGAAGCAGAGGTGGGCAGGGACGCAGAAAGAAGTGGCTGAGTGAATGTGATTTTGAGGCTGAAAGAGGAAAAAGCTGAGCCTGATGGCAGCTCCCTGTCACTTGCTCTGCGTTTGTGTGTGCAGAATATCAAGGCAGAGCCACAAGCAGAGCTGCCTGAAGCTCAGAGTGACATCAAGGCACTGAAGAGGAGCAACAGAGAAGACATGATGGAGATTCATCTCCAAGAGGAGATGAATGATGAAACATCCTCTCTCTCTCTTTTTACAGAACATCAAGGAACAGCTGCAAGCAGGGCTGCAGGAAACAGAGGCTAGGATCAAGGCAAGGGAGAAGAGGCTGGAGGAAGAAAGGAAACTCATGAGAGACAAAATTAATGCCCTCCCTCAAAGTCCAGAAAAGCGAGTGAAACAGCAATAACCGCCACAGTCACCAAGCTGGTGCTTTCTGCCCTTCTTGCCTTTCCACTGCAGAGCAGCAGGCAAGTGGGGTGATGCCTCTGAGGGCCATCCTGCTGTAGTGTCTATGGCAGCCGTTCTGAAGGACATTTCCTGGTATCTTGAATCTCAACTGCTGCCCTGGACAATGGAAGTAGTCCTTTGGCCTTTTGTCCAGCAGTCATCCAAACTGACTCCTGCTGGCCTCTTCCTGCTCTCCTCATTTCTTGTGGTGTTTTAACAGTGGAACATGGTGCCCAAGATGGAGGATGGAAACAAGCTGTCTGTAGCCCTTGTAAATCTCTTCTTTCCCTTTGCTCACAGCTGATGACTCTTGGCTGACAGGGACAAGCTGTAGTCTCTGACTGCTTTGTTCTTTTTGACTCGAGGTGAAACTGTTGACATCTGGCCAGGCAGCCTGCAAAGGCCTCCTGCAAATGACTGAGGAGGAGGAGCCCCAGGATCGGTGTGAGCCACAGGAACTGCCTCCACCAGAAGTGCTGCCGGTTGAGCATGACCTGAACGTGGTGGAGGACAAGAGCACTCCGTGGGAGGAGGTAGAACATTTCAACAAGGAGCTGCAAGTGTGTCTGCAGCCCTTGGAGGGGGAAAAGAGCCCTTGGGAGGAGGTGGAATGGTCCTTGTGGCAGTCCTCCTTCAGAAGATCCCTAAAAATGGAACATAAATCTGACCATGAACTCCAGTAAAACCAGCCTTTGGCTTTGGCCCATCCAGTCAAAGGGAAGTGGACGTGCAAAAAATCCATTTGAAGAGCCCTGCGTGTGGCAGACTGACAGCATCTTCCTAAGGGCTGGCATTTGGAATGGCATCTCAGGGTCATCTCTGCCAGCCACCTTTCTAAGCCAAACTCATTTCTTCTCCCAGATCAACACAGGCTCTTGCACCAAACCAGCTGCAGCAGGAGCATTGTGTCAAGGAGCCTTAGCTCCCCAAGCTGAGACGGTGATCCCGGGCAGTCGGTTCATCTCCTGCGCTGACACAGCTGCTGCTCAGCAACAGCAGATCGAGGAGGACTCCCTGGAGCTACTGAGTACGTCTTGTGTATTTGTTGTCTGGAGGATAGCGTATTGTGTGCACGTGGCAGCGTCGCTGGACCAAATGTTCCTCCTCAGTTTGATATCACAGGGACATTTAGGATTCCCCAGAGGAACTTCTGGAGAAAATCAGTCTCTGCTGGCCATTTTTGCTTCAGAGCTGTCTCTGGTTGTTTTGTTGTTGTTACCCAGGCGACCACAAAGTTTTCAGAGCCCCAGGAATGGGGCTGCCTTTTGTGCCTCCTGGTAGCTGGGATCTCTGCTTGAAAGTCAGCATCTCTAATTTTGTTTTCCTCAGGGACATTTTTGATCACGGAAAATCCCATGACAAAATAGATCAAAGTCAAAAATATCGGCAACGGGTGAGTCCAACCACAAAACCATGGGCCAGGTGTTTTCCTGGTAGAATATCTATCAAGTCTGAAGTCAGGCAAGCTGCAAAAATGTTCAGACACTGAGGCTAGACTGTCCCATCTCTCAGTCCCAGTCAGAATTTGTAAGCGTGGCCAGAAGGCATTGTCAAATTGTCAAATGGTCACACTGCCAAGGTCTTGCCTGCAGTAGGCAACAAGACCTGGTAGATCTCCTGGTCTCTCAAGTGTGGGACAGCGGTGTGTTAATTTCCTCTGCATTTTTGTATAGCTATAATCAGCTGGCCACACGTACACAGGGAGAAGAATCTTGCTTGCCTGAAAGAGAAACCTACTCCCTATCACAGCTTTCTTTCCAAGAGTTTGCTGAAGGAAATACTCCATGGTCAGGATTAGAACTGCATAATTTAGAGACTGAAACCCGAGAAGAAAGAAGAAACTCTCTTTCTGAGCTGAGGCAGTCATCCTCAATGCTTCAGGCCCAGTGGCCATGCACTTGAGAGCAAAATGCCTCATCTGCCTTCTGACAGAGCCCTTCTACATCCTGCAGGTTTTAGGCATTTCCAGCAGAGATCTCCAGTCTGGGCTGGCTTGCACTCCAAGATCTAAACGCTTTCTCCTTTCTTTGTGGCTCTTTTGTTTCTCAGACTTTTGGAGAGGTTTGTAAAGCACTCAACACTGCCACAGGAGGAGAGGTAAATGCCAACAGCCCCCACAGACTCTGCTGCTCTCAGGGGCTTTCCTCTCCGGTGTCAGCTGTGGCTGCAGCTTTGGGTAGAGCTGTGTTGAAAAGACACAAGTAGCACAGACTTGTGGCAGCCTGCAAATTGCATTTGGGACAGTCTTTGTCCTTCTCAGGTGCCAGAAGGAAGGCAAGGAGGGTAGTGATTCCTTTCACAGAAGGACTCGCTCACTTGCTGAATTGCTAAAACAAAGGTGGTGCCTCCTCGAGCATCTCCCTGCTCTTTAGGGCTACAGCTTGAGTCCCGAATTTTCATTTCTGGCTGCCAGCAAATACATCTGAATGATACTTGTGGGAGCTCAGTACCTCTGAACAACAGAACCGATAGGATTTCTGCAGAAGCCATTTCATATTTACATTACACTATGTTTATAGATTGTAAGACCACTGTTCACACCTTCATGCCTTTCTTGATTGGTTCGTCTGCTTTGTTGGCTCAGCACACGTGCCTTAGGCAATTTGATTGGCCATAATTCCGAGCCTTCATGACATCTAGCTCATTCTTTTTGTCCTGGTATTCAATTTCCCAGGCTCCTCTTATTTTTAGACCAGTTTGTTTCTCTGTGGCCTTGATATATTCCCAAAGAGCTGCTACTTGTAACTAATATCTCTAGGTGGTAGTTGGGCTTGAGCACTTTGTATTCCAAGTTATGCAGATACATTGCTGCAGATACATTGCTACAGTTAGTGGAAGCTCCTCAGCCACCTGCAGTGCTGATGGCTCTCTCTTCTGCTGGAGAAGAGGCCAAAGAGGAGCAAAATGAGCAAAGTTACCACAACCCGACAGCTGTGGTGACAGCAGACTCAGATTTTCCTGAGATAGTAAATGCCAATTCTGCAGGGTGCTGTCTTTAGTGCAAGGCAGAGGTGCAAGTTTCTGCCCAGCCAGCACATGCTGCTGCCGGCTAAGGATGCTGAGTGCTGCAATCCTGCCAGGACCTAGCATTTGCCCCAGCCAGTGACAGCTGGGAAATGGGCTTTGATCTGCCATGTTGAGGCACCAAAGGGCTGGTGCTCCAGGTGAGCATCTGGCTCAGTGAAGCTCTATGTCTTGGCTTCTGCAGCGCTCTAGCCCAAGGGTGCATGGGCTCCTTCTGGAGGTCACAAGGTTTTCTTTGTTTGTTTTCCCATTTGGGACCTGTATTTGGCTTGTGGAAGTGTTCTGCATTTTTCTCGAGTCGTTCTTCACTTCCACAGAGACATCAGGCTTTTGATAAGTCTCAGCTATTCCTTCTGTCCTCCATAACCAAAGCTGTGCCATACCACAGGTGGTGCCTTCAAAGTGACTCCAGTTCCAGCATAGACCTCTCATCTTCCAGACGACTCCTTCCCCAACACGCCCAGCAACACCAACCCCAGCTCAACACCCTGCCAAGACCCGCAGCTGTCCCCATCCCTCCGCAGAGCTTTCCCACCCCCTGGTTCCCTGCACGTGCTGTGGGATGGCACTCAGGAGGATGTGCTCCAGGGCCTTCCCCGGCAGCAAGCTCAGGCTGCCAGGCCTACGGTTCCTGGATCATCCTTCCTACCCACCCTTCCCGTGCACGGCTGTTCCCTTTGCGCTCAGCTCGGACTTGTCCGCTTAAGCAAGACTGCTGGTAAAGGATGGAGGGCAGCCTGGCAAGCTCCTTCTCCAGCTCCCTCTTTACTCTCGGGGGAGGTAGAACATGCCACAGGAAAGCAAGCAGTGCCAAAAGACTTGGGCCAGCATCAGGCACATTTAGGAATGAAACAAGGCCTTTGTTTGATGTAAGGAAGCACAGGCAATTGACAGAAGGAAAGAGAACTTAGCACACATATCCAGGAGTACTTAGCACCAGTTAACATAAGAAAAACCTGGAAGCCTAACTTGGCAAGAGAGTGACTTGACAAAAAGCTTTAGACATAGCCTTGGGGAAGACCTAAGGGTAGCTACAGAATCAGCCCTGTGCAGGGAAGGGGTGAGGAAGATGAGCTGCTTTGGTGCGCTGAGACTCCTCCTGGCCAGCAGATGGACATTAGCTTCAAGTCTAGGATTCTGATGCAATGTGTTTCTTTCTAAGCCCCTGCCTATGGAATCACCTCAGCAGTCTAATGACAGAAGGTATTTTTGATAGAATTCCTACAGAAAGCCACTGCAATTTGGACGTGGCAAAGAAGCCTTGTGGTGGGGTGCAGAGCCCTAACCTCCTGCCAATCAAAGAGCTTTTGGTGGACAATGCATTTGTCTGCTGATTTCTTTGAATTCTAGAGACCTCTCAGGACTGCTCTATCCTGAGGGAACGCCCTTGGCCTTGACCTGTAGGCACCCGCTCAAGCTTCAAATCAGCTCCCTCAGCTTCCAGGACCTCTCTTGGCCGGCATCCTGACGGGGATGCAGGACTGCTGCGAGGCACTGCTGGGACCCAGCAGGACAGGACCGGCTGTCTCGTGTCCACGTAGCAGCACCCCCTGACACAGCCGGGGTCATCCCGAAAGCAGACAATGCTCACGTGTCTGCGGAGAGGGCCAAGGAGTGCTGGGCTCCTCTCAGGGTGTCTCAGCTGGGCCTGCTCCACAAAACGCCCCCATTTGAAGGCCTGCTAATGCCCAGCTGCCAGAAATGCCTGCCTTGTTCTCTCCAAGATGCACAGGAAGAGCCAGTGAGCAGGGCGCCTTGGGAGGCAAACCTTTCAAGCCTTTTCTGAGGCCACAGACACCCCAAGATAAGCCAAGACTCTCCGTGCCGCCTGGCCCACACAGCCCAGCTCGGTGCCGGCCCTCTGGGCCACAGCAGCTTCCAGCAAGCAAGAGGCGAATGCATATTGCCAAGAGTTGAAACACAGCAGACAGGTAAGATGTGAGAGGGGTGTGCGCGAAGGCCTTTGAATTCACAGCTCTCAAAGACAGCTTTGGGGCTGGCAGCTGGACAGAGATGCTCCTGGTCACACCTGTGTCCAAACGGGGGGGAACACACCCTGCTGCAGGTGCTGGCCTTGGTCTCCGCAAGTCCAGGTGGATTCCAAACCTGCTCTTCAAAGCCTTCTCCCTTCCCTTGTCCATCTGCTGAGTGCAATGGGCCTCAAGGACTGAAAGGACCACAGAGAGCCAAAGGGGGACAGTTGCTCCTACAGCACCGGGAGCTCCTAGGAAAGCGCTTTCCTTCAGCAGCAAGCCCCTTTCCCCCAGAGGCGTTTCCCCAAATGTGTACCTTTCCTGGGGAACACCAACACATTCTTAAGAAACCCTGGCAAGGCTGAATTCCTTCTGGTGCTTTTTGGACAGGCGCTCCAGCTCTAGCTGGGATTTCCCCCAGTGTGGTTCCAGGTGGAGGTTCGCACATGCAGCCCCAGGCCCTCTACAAACACAAGCTGTCTGCTGCCTCTTCACCTGCCTCGACGCCTGCCTGCGCTCACAGCAGCAAAACCAGGCTCTTCCCGGCCAGAGACCAGAGCCCTGTTCCCGCAGGATGCTCTTGCCAGCACCTTCCAGGACTCTCTGCGGTGCATGCAGCACTTTTCATGCCCGCTCTCCACAGCCTTTGGAACACAGAGCACAGCCTGGCTGGCACTGCCATCAGCACACCCCAAACACAGGCGGAGGAAGGAGAAGCAGGGGCTGCTTTGTGGCCATGCCCAGGAGAGACTGGAAGGCTGCCCTCCCTCTGCTCTCACTTGCTTGGCTTTCTGACAGGCTCTGAGGCAGGGGCTGCGATTCCTCCGCTCTGGGCACCGGAACCGCAGCCGGGATCCCGGCACTGCCTGACGGTGCTCGGGCCATTGGCTCGGTCACGTGTCCGAGTCTCGGCCACCGTGCTGCTGCTGCTTCACTTGCCCTAAGGCACACCCAAAGCTCCCTGTTAAGGCCTGACGGTCTCTGCTTCTGCCCTCTCCCTGACCCTGTGCAGCGATGGAGCACTGCTGTGCTTTCAGGAAGCTATTCTTGAAAGCTTCCAGCATTCCAAGCTCCTTTGCCCTCTGTAGATGCTTGCCATGTAATCCCTCACCGCTGGGTTCAGAGCATACTCAGGTTGGCTCTTCCAAAATCCAGGAGCTTCAGGCTGCTCAGTAAGACCTTAAGCTCCACAGTGTTGTGGAACTGGACCTTCAGCACAGGCACCTTTCCAGCCTGATGTGGCCTCGCTCCTCTGTGTCTCTGCACAAAACACGGCGCGGAAGAGGACGGCAGCAGGGGCCTGTGTGTGCCAGGCCTCAGGTTTTTACGCCGCTTCAGCTCCACAGAGATGCAAGTAAAGTGAAGAAGCCAAAGTGTTTATTAATGAAAGGCAAAGCAAAGGGATGAGCTGGGAGGGAATAAGGGGGGATGGGCAGGGTTTGAGGGCTGGAGGGAGGGAGCTGTCAGCAGGGAGGGAGAAGGCAGGAGCTATGGGAGCTCCCCACAGGCTGAGCTGTGCCCGGCATCAGCCGTGCCTGGAGTGACGCTGAGCGATGTTCTCTTCACTGGCTCCTGCTACTGTTCTTTGGACACTGGTTCTCTGAATCCAGCAGATGGCCTTAGTTCTGCAGATGTTTGTCCAAAAATTGCTTGGTTTTCCAAGTTAGTGGAGGATGGGCTGTCGTCTTTGCAGAGAGGAGATGCGCTGGGTTGTCGGTTTGATGGTTCCAATACAATATGTTTGCGACAGAGCCAATTAGAAATTATTTTAGCCAATTTCTCATATGGCAATTTATCCATTACTTCTCGTGGCACTCCCCTTTTCAGTCCTAGCCACCACCGTTGCTGCCAGTTGGAAATTTGTTTTCCCTTTTCTGATTTTTCATTAGGAGAGGCAACGTGCCTGACTCCTCTGGGTTTTTCTTGTTTGTCCTCTGAGTACTTCACTGGTCCATATTTTCTACTGTGACTTATTAACTTCTCTGCTACCTCACTCCATGTCTAAAGTTTATGACTGCTGTTATATTGTGTGCTTGGAGTTGTAAAAGTTGAGGAGTCAGTGGAGTCAGTGGAACCAGTTCGATCTCTTGTATGGCCAAGAAATCTTTCAAGACTATCTACCAGAGAGATAGATGCTCTTGTTTATTGAAGAAGAATTGCAGTTGGTTTAAGAGATTCTGGCAAACCTCGAATTAGGGGGGTCATGATCTCAGGTTTGGCAGGCTGTTGCATTGGTGACTCATAGCCAGAGATTAATTTCCTTTCATGCATCATTTGCAAGCATGCAGCTTTGTGTATGTTTTCTAGGAGTTGGTCTGGAGTGCCGACTATTGCCAGAGGGTCACCCCTCTCAAGGGGGTTTAACCCCCCTGCCCAGTAAGCTGCACGCTGTGTCAGGGACCATGGAGCACGTGTATTTCCTGTTGTTAAGAAAACTCCATGTCCCCAATACCCACTTGCTTCTTGTTCACTTAATTGAATTTGGTCACCCCCCGTGAGGGAAACTCTAAACACATACTCCGTCTCTTATTCACTTGGGAGGCGGGAGTATTCTTTCTTTAATTTAGCTAATTCAGTGGCCGTGTATGGTATTTCTTTGGTGGTTATGTGGGGATCACGATCCTCTTCATTTATAGAATTATATTCTGTTTTGATGAGAGGTCTCAAGTTGGAGCAACAGTGTTCCCCACAATTTTACATGTGTTCTAATTCTTTCTGAGGGTAGATTTGTTTAATGTTGCATGTCTCCTTTCTTTCTATTTCTGTGGGTGAATCTGCAGATTTTAAGTTTTTACTTCGCCCTTCTGCAAGGGAAGTCTGCAGCAAATAATTCTTTCTTTCCTGTTCTAATTGTGTTTGCAAAGCTTCTACCAAATTTTGCAGGGATTCTATCACTGCTTTTTCTTCACTTACCCATTTAAAACGGGTTGCTATGGCTGCCGAGAGACAGGCCCCCAAAACTGAGCAAAGAATGGTTTTATTTCTGCCCAGTTTATATCTAGCATCATGTTGTAAAGGATATATTCTATTCACTATGCTTTCAAAATTAAACCAATTATTCTGTGCCCACCTTTCTCCATCTGGAGAAGATCTAGCACCATGTTTCGGTAACAAAGCATAAAATGCATTCTTATCTTTTTCAGTCATTTTGTGAAGGGACCAAAACCACTCTCAGGAAGGTATTCTTAAAGTTACACCAAAAGCACAGCTACAACTGTGTTTCCCTTCACTTCCCTGGAATGGGAGAGGAGACCAAAACTGCCTGGGAGGTTCACCTTAGTTACAAATACTTGTCTCCTCAACTACACCAAGCAGCCCAAAACACACAAAAAACCATAACTACAGTCCCATCTTTTGCACAATGAGATCTTTTTGTGAAATCCTGATGACAGGGAGTGCTATTCGCCTGGGCGTATAGAGTTTGTGGGAATTTTCCCTCGCCCCCCTTGCTTTCTAACAGTGCTCACCAAAGTGGCGTGCTAGGTGTGGCTGAGACGAGGGTCCTTTCCCTGTTACAAACTATATAAAACCCGCAATCCCTCTGTCCATCAAGATCCTGTCCGTGACGCCAATTTAATGTCAGGGTCCGCAAATATATGCAGGGAACCTGATGGTTTGTTTTAAGGATCTCAAGGCGCAAAAGACACAGCAGGGGACAACTCAGTTTACTCAATCAAAAATGCACCTTTATTTAGTGCCAACAAATGCAATAGTGGAGATTTGAAGGGAAATAAAGGATAGCGAGAAAAGAGAAAAAGGAGGTGGGTTATAGCTACCAACGGAGAGACGAAATCCTCGTGGTCCGGCCAATAGATCCGTCTTCTTCTGTGGGGAGATCTCAAAGTCTGTGGTTAACTCAGGGGTCCTTATAGTCCTCTCCGAAGCGACAGGCAGTTGGCCAAACAGGTGGGGGAAATCAGTACAGTGTGTTCGTTTTGAGAACTCAGAACAGGTCAGCCGTCAGCAGGTACAGTGTCAACCAGTACAAGTCAGCAGGCGCAGTCACTTCACCGTCACTTGCCCATTGTTTCTGCTCAGGTTCTGATGTTCCGATAGAAATGCGTGCTGCGGTTTTTCCATCAAACACACCGGCAGGCAGCACTTGGTCAACATCCCACCTCAGCCAGGCCAGAACTCCTGTGCTGAGATTTTAAAGTCGCTTTTAGAGGTTTCAGTCTCTGTCGTTGACGATGGTCGTGAGGCAGATGAGGGATCTTTGGATTGTCTCTTACACATGGGGCCCTGCAGTGTCACAAGGGCCCTTTGGTTCCATGATGCCCTACAGTGTCACAACGGTGGCCTTGGTCCAATGGGGCCCCAAAGTGACACAATGGCCACTTGGTTCCATGAGACCTTGTAGGATCACAATGATCTCCTTGGCTCTGCAGTGTCACAATTGGACTCCTGGTTAAAGGAGACCCCAAAGTGTCACAATGGATCCTTGTTGCCATAAAGTCTCACTGTGTCACCATATTCTCATCAGTTCAATCAGGCCCCACAGTGTCCCAATGGTCTACTTGGCTCAGCAGTTTTTAAATGGCCTTGGTTCCATGAGGCCAAGCTGTGCCACATAGGCCCTTGGTTACACAAGACCCCACTATGCCACAAGGATCCCCTTTGCTTTCATAACACCCAAAAGTGTCATAATGGCCCCTTGGTTCTCGGAGGCCCCTCAATGTCACAATGGACCACTTGGTTTCCTTGGCCTCCCCTGTGTCACAAGGGTTCCTTTATTCCATGAGCCCTTGTAGTGCCACACTGCTCTCCTTGGTTCCATGAGGGCCTGAAGTGTCACAATGTCCCATTGTTTCTATGGGGCCCTAGAGTGTCACAATGGCCCCTTGGTTCCGCAGTATCGCAAAGGACACTTATGGTTCCTTGAGGCCCCAAAGTGTCACAGTGGCCCCTTGTTTCCATGGGGACCCCAGTGTCATAAGGGTCTCCTTGGTTCCACAGTGTGACAATGCACCCTTGGTTACAGGAAGCCCTGCAGTGTCACAATGGACATTTGCAAGGCTGGAACTGCTTTGGAGCCAGGCTGAGAGAGCTGGAGCTGTTCAGCCTGGGTGTGAGAAGGCTCCAGGGAGACATTGGAGTCCATTCCAGCACCTAAAGGGGCTTTGAGAGAGCTGGAGAGGGACTTTGAACAAAGTGACAGGAAAAGAGGGAATGGCCTTCAGAGTGACAGGACAACAGGGAATGGCCATGAGGGGAAGGACGGCAGGTTTAGATAGGATATTGGGAAGAAATTCTTCCCAGTGAGGGTGGAGAGGCCCTGGCACAGGTTACCCAGAGAGGCTGCAGACTCCCCACCTCTGGCCGTGTTCAAGGCCAGGTTGCATGGAGCCATCTGGTCCAGTGGAAGGTGTCCCTGTCCATGGCAGGAGATTGGAACTGGATGATCTTTAGGATTCCAACCCAGGCCATTCCATGATCCTAGATTTGCCCCTCCTGCTCTCATTTAGCAGCAGGTTGACATGTTCCTTTTGCAGCCATTTCCTGCAAATACAGCAGCAGAATTAACATTGCTCTGGATGTTCCTGCAGCCTCTATCAGCTCCAGCTGAGCTTTGGCTTTCCTAAACGCATGAACACACGCTCAGGTCAGATCTCTGAATTCTTCTCATATAGCTTGTCCTCACTTCCACCTCCTGGTCGTTGTGTTCTGGCTCATCCCTGTCATTTGTCCCTGAGGCAGCACAGCCCCCCTGCCCAGCACAGGCCCCACATCCCCCTCAGCAGACACGGCACAGCACAGCACAGGGTGTGTTTTGGGTGGGCAAATGTTCCAACCAGAGTGTCCACAGCAGACCTCAGTGTCCAGTTCCAACACCCACATCCCATGCCAGGGTTCACAGAGAGCCCTGCCCTGGGGACTTCCAAGGGCTGAGTGAGGAGGGAGCCTGGGCAGGGCTGATGCTGCCCCTACACCAGTGCTGAAATCAGCAGGAGGAAGGAGATAACCACAGAACAAATAGACCAATAAACTGGGGTGAGTGCCCAGGTGTGCCAGTGGCTGATGGAAGAGGCTGGAGGGATGGTCAAAGCCCTGGGGCACCTTCTCACACTGGCCATGCCACCAAGGCCACAGACCAACCTCCTCAGTGCTGCACCTGCCAGTGTGAGATCCCTGCCAGGGGACTGGCACAGCTCCACACACCTGCTGGAACGTGTCCTGGCCCTGCAGAGTCACACAGCTCAGCTGACATGGGTGGGTTTTATCTCCTGGACACTTCCCAGTCTAGCCCAGCTTCTGCCCAACTCTTCCCACCTCCCCTGCCCTCAACCCAGCCCAGCCAAATCTGGGTAAATTGCATGGCAGTGCCTGCTCTGGGCTGCTCCAGCACTGGGTGCACTCACCCCACAGCCCTGGCCCCCTTGAAAGGCTCAGCAGCTGCTGATGGGTGGAGAGGGAGATCAGGCTCCAGATCAGCCCTAGTGCTGGAGGATGAGAGACTCAGTGATGCTCCAGTAGTCAAACCTGTTCAAATACTTTCCTCAGAACCTCCTTGAGATGAGAGGTGTCCACCAGAGGCCAAGGCCAGCCAGGGCTCTCTGTCCTGCCAGCTTTTTTCTCAGAGAACCCTTGCATATAGGGAATTTTTCAGGGGGAGTATTAATTTTGCCCATGACCACCTGGAAAGACAGATGGTTCTCCATAGGAAGGAAAGCACTGAGGCACAGTACTCCAGAGGCACTGATGAGAGGCAGCCCTCAACATTACAAAATCAGCTGGACCTGTCAGGTGGCCCTTGGGATGCCAAACCAGCCAGATCTGTTCCATGTTCTCTTTGTTCCATGAGGCCCTGTAGTGTCACAATGTTCCCCTTGCCTCTGAGGTGTCACATTGGCCCCTTGCTGCCATGAGGCCCAGCAGGGTCACAGTCGGTTCTGTGGGGTCCTGCAGTGTCACCATGGTCTCCATGATTCCATGTGGCCTTGCAGTGTCACAATGGTCTCCATGGATCCACAGTGCCCTGCAGGATCACAATGGTTCACCTTTGGTTCCACCAGGCTTTGTAATGCAACAACGGCCTCTTGGTTCCACAAAGCCCTGCTGCTTCACAGTGGCCCCTTGGTCCCATGGGGCCCAGCAGTGCCACAATGATCCCATTGGTTCCATGAGACCCTGAGGTGTCACAATGGTCCCTGTGATCCATGAGGCCCTGGAGTGTCACCATAGTCTCCACTGGAAGGAAAGCACAGAGCCCCAGTGCTTCAGGGGCTGATGAACGGCAGCCACCAGAGGCCACGGCCAGCCAGAGCTCTCTGTCCTGGCAGCTTTCATCTGGGAACAATGGAATAAATATCTTGGATTCTGTACCTTGGATATATGGAATTTTAGGGGCAGAATCTTTATTTCAGCCATAAGCACCTGCATGAGAAGGGCAGTACATTCCCATAGGAAGGAAAGCACAGAGCCCCAGTGTTTCAGGGGCACATGAGAAGGGACCCCCAACATGCCAAGGTCAATTTAGTCAGGCCAAGTCAACGAGACCTGTTCCCTGTTGTCTTGGATCCATGGGGCCTCACAGTGTAGCAATGGTGGTGTCATATTGGATCCTTGGTTCCATCAGGCCCCGCTGTGTCCCATTGCCCTCTGGTTTCCGTGGGGCCTCATAGTGTCACAATGGTCCCTTGCTTCCATGAGCCTTTGCAGTGCCCAAATGGTTTCCTTGGTTCCATGGAGCTGCACAATGACACAGCGGCCCCTTGGTTCCATGAGTTTCTGCACTATTAGGAATTGTTCCATTGTTCCAACAAGGCCCTGCTGTGTCACAATGGACTCTTGGTTCCATGGAGCATTTCTCTGTCACAATGTACTTTTGATTCCATTAGGTTCCAGAGTGTGACCATGGTCTCCTTGGATCTGCAATATCACAATGGGCCATTGGTTCCATGTGGCTCTGCTGTGTCAAAAAGGATTTTGGTTCCATGAGGTCCCAAGGTGTCACAGTAGAGTCCTTGGTACTGTGAGCCCCCTCTGTAACCCAATTTACATAAATACCAGAATAAAACTCCTTAACACTAATTTGCAATTAAGAGGGCATCACTTATGCAGCCTCGAGGTCTAAAGTGGGGTAACTCATAATCTTACATGGACATGTGATTCTAAAAGAGTGTTTCTTATATACAGTTGCTACATGTGAATTACAATTTAGCCATTATCATAAAACTCAGACCAAGTTCCCAGATTCACTCCTTGTTTTTTCTATCACTGCACTCTCAAGCTAGATGTCTTCTCCGTGTCTTATAACCATCCTTGCTGGGAAACCAGGCCCTCCATGACTTTTCCCTGTGCTAAAACATCACAGGCACAGGAAAAGTTGAATAAACCCTCCTGGATTCAAGCCCAAGGTTCTGTGTGGCCAGGCAGAAGCAGGCAGGACGCAGAGCTATCAGCAATAGAAGGGCCCAGCCAGGTGGGGCAGCCGGGGGATGACGACAGCCTGCAAGGACACAGGCGCAGGGTACGGACACCATAGGACAGCCTGGGCTGCACAGGGCACAGGGATGGGCAGCAGCTGCAAGGCCCTGACAAAGCCAACTCCTGCAGCACTTTGGCCATGGCTGCTGGGCCTGGGCCTGAGCCATGAGGAGGAGACAAGTGACCCTTGCAGGCCTGGGGCCTCATTGCCTCCTTGTCCCTGCTCAGCAGCCTGGCAGGGGCCGCCCCATGGTGCTGCCCTTGGCATTGCACATCCCCACATCCCAGTGGGCCGGGAAGAGCCCTGAGCACTGAGGGAGGGACAGGATGTGCCTTGGCAGGGGCTGGGGCTCGGGCCTTGGCCCTTGGCATTTTTGGAACACATGCAGGTTTGCTCAGCATCAGAGACACCTTTGCCTTGTTTGTCCCCACCTGTCATCACTGCCTGCAGTGATGGAACCTGGGGACACTTTCTCCATTTGGTCTCTCTGTGGGTCCCATTAAAACTTCAAGAAACTTCAGTGTTTCAATTTGACTTTGAGTTCTTGAGAAGTTTTTTGAACACTCTCTCAGGGACAGAGTTGAATGTAAACACCAAATCCACGGGAGAGTCATTAAAGTCCTTGTGCTGTATCTGTGCTTCTGCGCTGGGCTGGGCTCCTGCCACAAAGGCAGCTCCTTGCAACAAAGAAAACTTCTAGAAAGACATTTCTCCTGAGGAGAAATCCTCCTTCAGATGGGTCACCTTTGTTATTTGAAATGTAGACTCAGAGTCAAAGTTTACAGTGGCATAACAAACTTTTCTGTTCCTTTCTCATCAATTGTTAACACTCTCTTTTTTTGTTTGTTTTGGTTAATTTTGCTTTTAACAGTAGAGAACATCATTCTGTTACATGGAACATTTGCTTTTGAACTTAGACCTATTGAGATCTATGCCTATGGAACCTACGCCTATGGAATATTAAGTTTTAAATACAATATGTTTGTTTCACGAGCAAATAAACACGTTGAAGTGAACAATTGTCCCCCAGACCCTCCAGGATCCCTAACTGTTCCCTCAGCATCCATTTAGCACCCCCCCCCCCAACCAAAAGCATCCCTGGATCCCCTGAATGCTCCAACCCCACCGATTCCCCTTGGAGCGACTTCAGGGAATTCATCTCCAATCATCCCCCCTGGCCTCGGAGCCCCTCATAACACGGTTCTGCGCCTAAAATTACTGCCATGCCCCGTGGCCTCAAGAGGCCGGTTACAGCTCCCCAAGTTCCCCCCAAGTGCTCCCGAACCCTACACGTTCCCCCCGAGGACCTCAAGTCACGGTTCGGACACAAAAGTGACCCCCAAGCGCCTTCCCGGACCCCAAACGTCCCGTTCGAGCCACTTCCGGGACTACAGCTCCCAGCATGCTCCGCGGCGCACACAGAGCCCTAATCCAGCCGTGACTCCATCTCCCGCCATGCCCTGCGCCCCACCGACAGCCACTGGAGCTGCGCCTCGAACTCCCGTGATGCTCCGCGGCCCCGTTACACCGTGTTCTACCCGCGCCTACAACTCCCATCATCCCCCGCGCCCCAGAGAGTCCCCTCAGGGCCCCCCAAGTGCCCGCCCGGACCCCGAATTATCCGACAGAATCCTTTAGTGCCCCGCCAAGGGCCCTCGCGGCTCCCCCAAGTGTCTTCCAGACCCTTAAGTTCTCTAGAAATTCCTTCCCCAGCTCCAAAACATCCCCAAATGTGCCCCAGAAACGTCTCCGTGGACCCCAAAGTAGCCCCTTTTACCCTCTCTGAGAAAATGATGAATACGATTACAAAAGGACTAAAAACAGGACTAATTAGCATAAGAAGGGACAAATCAATAGCCAATAGAGGTCAATGAATTAATGAAGGAAATTGTGTTATTTAGAACAAATGACCAATATTGTTTTTAGTTGCTAAACATGTATACCTTTTTCAATATAAATATAAAATTAGGTATGTAAAGAACAATAATAACATTATAAATCTGGAAAATATAATTATAATTTAAAAATAATTATATTTTATTTTTAACGTAATTTTTCCTATGTTTTGTGATGTCAGTCCTTGGTGGGTGAGGTTAGATATGGTGAGGTTGGGGTGAGGAGCAGGTTGTCCAAACAAGGTCAGCCTGCAAGGGGCTCATTCTTCACCATGCCCAGACCTCCTAAGGAGACATTCCGAATTAAGATCACTTGGAGAATGCTTCTGTCACTTCTTCAATGAACTGAAATATTAAAAATGTGCCCTTGGTTAAAAAAAAAGAAAAAAAAAACCACACTTGGAAATCTTCCTCCTTAACAGAACTCCAAACTGACTCCAAGCAGCTGCACAAGCCCTAAATGATAAGAACGGGTAAGGAGACCAGCTCCTTCTCAATGCCTTTACTAAGATCAACTATGAGTGTGGGGGGGCTCGAGGGGTTGCGCCCACCGCCACTGCTCCTGAGGAATAACGCAGGGAACAAGCTATTCACCATTGCCCCAGGGCAGAGCCAGGCTTTCCATCCTCGCGAAAGTCCCTTGGGCAGAACCCCAGGAAAAACTCTCATAACTCGTGGTCTAGAGATCCCTGTCTGGTCAAGTGCTGTTCAAGTTATGGTGACGAGGCAGAATCCGGCTCTGATTGCTGTCAGGTTCTCTATGGTTCTGCCGACCCAGAGTGGTTTGTCTTAGCCCTTGGTTTCATGTTGGCTCGTTGTTTTTAGGGTTTTTTTCTGCTCCTTCTGGGCGCTGAGGTCCGTGGGAGTCTTCTTCATTTACATACCGGGTGGAGTCACCGGTTGCCGTGCGGGAGCCAGCAGGGCAGGAGCCGACAGGGCAGGAACAGGTACTTGACGGGGAAGAATACAGTTCTAAAGAAAGAGACTTTGAGGTAAATAGCATTTAACAGGGAAAGCATTACAATAACAATGGGTATGGGGTAAACAGTATTTAACAAAGCAGACCTTTTAATAGGTACAAGATAATGCGATAAATAGCCTTTAACCAGAGAAGGCAGGTATGGGGTAAAAGGTATTTAACAAAAGAGACCTTTCAAGAGGTACAAGATAACAAGGTCACTAGTATTTTAACTGAGAGAAGGCACCTTACAGTAGAAATCTTTAACTGCGTTTAGAAATTTGTATTTTATGTCTTACATTGGAGACATGAAGACAACTGAAGAGAGAGAAAGAGCTCGTGAAGGTATTCTGTGTTTTCATGAGCCCCACATTGGATTTGGGGCTGAGTCCAGGACGCTTAGGCATGGAGAGAGAGTTGAAGAAGCTGCTCAAGGAAGCAGAAGCAAAACTCCAAGTCCCTTGGAGCATCCCTGGGCCACACTGAGGGCAGGGAATGCCAAAGGCTCCCCAGGGACTGCTGAGAGCAGATCCTTGAGGCCAGGATTGCAGGGAGCCGCAGGCTGTGAGCAGGGAACTGCAATGCTGAGCAAGGCCTGGGCTGGTTGGAGGGAGCAGAAAGGCCAAGCCCTGAGCCCAGGCCTGGCACAGCAGGGCCTGTCCCTCCCGGGTGGCTCGGGGCTGGTTGTGGGGCAGTGGGATGGGAGGGGCAGCGAGGACAAATGTCACAAAGCTGTGTGACACTCCTGATCCTCATGGCACTGCGGGCCAGTGTGACACAGCAGGGCCTCATGGAAACAAGAGGCCATAATGAGCCTGCGGGGCTGTAACACCCCAGAACACTGAAATAATGGGGGTACCCAAAGGTTCTCTTACTCGAGTTTGGTGCACAAGGAGAAATGCCAACCAGATAGTCTCAGGATGAACAGATGCACAGAATATTCTTATTTGCAAGGAACAGTCAAGGATCATAAGTCCAATTCTGAAGTTAATGGCCCATAGAGGGATGGAACCCACAACCTTAGTGATATTAGCACCATACTTTAACCAACTGAGCTAAGAGGTCAAAGCAACACACAGCTCTACTGGCAAAATATAGAAAATCAAGGAACTTGGAAAACCATTTAATAAAACATCCAACTCAAAATAAAACTCTTATCATAGCAGTAGCTTCATTGACTTAGCCCATTTGACCTGGAAACCTTTACAGAATTACAGAATGACAAAAGGACTGGATTGGAAGAGACCTCCAAGATCATTGAGTTCAACCCATGTCCCAACACCTCACCTAAGCCATGGCACCTAGTGCCACATCCAGTCTTTTTTAAAACACATCCAGAGATGGTGATTCCACCACCTCTCCAGTCAGATCATTCCAGAACTTTATCACCCTTTCCGTAAAAATCTTTTTCCTAATTTCCAACCTATATTTCCCTTTGTTCAGCCTTAAGACTCTGTCCTCTCATTCTGTCTGTGGCTGCCTGGAGAAAGAGACCAAGCCCCACCTGACTACAAACACATTTCAGGGAGTTGTAGAGAGTGATAAGGTCACCTCTGAGTCTCCTTTTCTCCAGGCTAAACAACCCCAGCTCCCTCAGTCGTTCCTCACAGGAGTTATGTTCCAAGCCCCTCACCAGCCTTGTTGCCTCCTCTGGACACATTTAAGCATCTCAAGGTTATTCTTAACTGAGGGCTCAGAACTGGACACAGCACTTGAGGTGTGGCCTCTCCAGTGCCGAGTACAGGAGAAGAATGACCTCCCTGCTCCTGCTGGCCACACCATTCCTGATCCAGGCCAGATGCCATTGGCCTTCTTGGCCACCTGGGCACACTGCTGGCTCCTGTTCAGTTGGCTGTCAACCAGAACCCCCAGGGCCCTTTCTGCCTGGGCACTGTCCAGCCACACCGTCCCCAGCCTAGAGCACTGCAGGGGTTATTGTGGCCAAAATGCAGGACTCAGCACTTGGACTTAATAAACTTCACCTTGTTGCACTCTGCCCACCCATCCAACTGTTCCAGGTCTCTCTGCAGAGCCCTCCTACCTGCCAACAGATCAACAAATATTCCCAGCTTAGTGTCATCTAAAAATTTACTAATAAGAGATTCAAGAGCCCCATCCATGTCGTCAATACAAATGTTGAACAGAGCTGGTCCCATCACAGACCCCTGAGGAACACCCCTGGTGACTGGCTGCCAGCTGGATGCAGCACCCTTCCCCACCACTCTCTGGGCCCGGCCATGCAGCCAGTTGTTAACCCAGCAAAGAGTGCTCCTGTTCAAGCCGTGGGCTGCCAGCTTTTCCAGGAGCGTGCTGTGGGAGACAGTGCCTAAGGCCTTGCTGAAGTCCAAACAGACAACATCCACAGCCTTTCCCACATCCACCACACAGGTCACCTGGCCATAAAAGGAGACATAAAAACTGGTCAAACATGACCTACCCCTCCTAAACCCATGCTGGCTGGCTCTGATACCCTGGCCATGACGCAATATAAACTGCTCCATGACCTTTACCAGGTACTGAGGTCAGGCTAACTGGCCTATAATTACCAGGATCCTCCTTCCCACCCTTCTTGTGAATGGGTGTCACATTACTCAGCTTCCAGTCATCTGGAATCTCACCAGTGGGCCAGGACTGTTGGTAAATGATGGAGAGCGGCTTCACAAGCTCATCTGCCAGCTCCCTCATCACCCTGGGGTGGATCCCACCTGGGCCCATAGATCTATGAACATCCAAGCAGCTCAGCAGTTCTCTGACTGCCTCCTCCTAGGCACTAAGTTCCCTCCCACATCCAGTACAGAACAAAGGTTGGTCTTCCTATTGCAGTAAATATATTTGAAAAACTTTTTTTAATATCCTGTACAAAATTCCCAAAGTAAGTTTGAATTGAGCGTTGGACTCCCAAACACTTTTCTTACATGCCCTTGCAATCCCCTTAAATACTCCTTGACCTGACCCTCCTTCCAAAGATGATACATCCTCTTTTTATTCCTAAGTTCCTTCAAAACCTCCTTGCCCATCCAGGCTGGACGTTTGCCTCGTCAGCTCATCTTCTGGCACACAGGGAAAGCCTGTTCCTCTGCCCTCAAGATCTCTGCTTTGAAGCACGCCCACCTTCCCTGGACTCCTTTGTTTTTAAGGGCTGCTTCCCTAGCAACTCCCTGAATAAGTCTCGTAAATAGGCCAAAGTCTGCTGATTGGAAGTCCAGTGTAAAAGTCTTCTTGACGTTCTTCCTGATTTCACCAAATATCGAGAACTCTATAATTTCATCATCACTGTGTCCCAAGGAGCCTCCAACCACCACATCTCCCACCAGCCCTTCTCTATTTGCAAACAACAGGTCGAACATAGGCCCTCCCCTGGTGGGGCTCACTCACCAGCTGCAACAAAAAGTTGTCCTCCATACACTCCAAAACCTTCCTGGACTGCCTCCTTCCTGCTGTATTAAGTTCCCAGCAGATATCCGGCAGCTGGCCTTCAGGTGTCTGCTTGGATGAACCTGGTCTTTGCACAGGCCTTCTTTGTCTCTTGTCCTCCAAGGCTCCTGGGCATAGTCTAAACTACAAATCGATGTTATCTAAATAGTCTAAACTACAAATAACAAAAGTTATTTCCAGGTTTTGAGCACTGGTTTCTGCTTGTCAGTCTTAAACAAATGGACAACGTCCTGCTTTTGTATGGCAAAGGACTATCTGTTTTTAACACACTTGATTACACAGCAGATTATAATCTGTTTAAATTTAGTTATAAGTTCCCTATATCAGGATAGAAAACATTAAAGCCCTATCCAAAGCCAGGACAGTATCTACTCCTCTTTCTATACCACCTACTCATGCCCAGATCCTACACCTTCCAACCAAATACATATAGATATATATATACATATATAGATATAAATATACACAAGCACAGGTATCATTGCCATTGTGAGTGGCTGGGCCTCCAAGCTGTCTGCTGAGTTCACTGAGTCCATGGCTCTGATTTTGTTCATCCTAGATGTCTCCCAGGGCAGGAGGGCTGCAGTGCTGTTGGCTGGTTGCAGCATCAGGAGCTTATGACTGGTGTATCTGGAGCCATCCATCCTCATTGGCTATGGGACTTATGGCACACAGTGGCAGTGTAATTCAGCACCCAGTGTTATACAATTCAACATCACTGACTATTCTCACTCAAAGTGAAATCCTCCTGCATTACCCACATAATGCACCAAGGTCCTTGAGCAAAGATAGGGTCTTTCCCATGGATTCCATGGACAGGTTTCCCTCTGCCTAAGATAGGACTGAGGCAAACAGTTTTCCCTAACCCATTTCTCATATGCACCACAGGAACTTTATCCCCTTCTCCAGTATGTGGACTTTTTTTGGGCAGGGCCAGAGCAAATGATTAGGCATAACAAGCTCAATTGGTAGAGCCTGGTAGGTGTTCACTGACCAGGCGGCATTTGCTAAGTGGAGATCCTAACGTTTGAAGGTCCCACCACCCATTGCTTTCAAGGTGGTTTCTAAGAGTCCATTGTACCATTCAGCTTTCCCAGGGTTGGTGCATGACAGGGAATGTGGTACACCCACTCAATGCTGTGCTCCCTGGCCCAGATGTGCATGAGGCTGTTTTTGAAATAAGTCCTATTTTTTGAGTCAATTCTTTCAGTGCTGCCACATTGCCACAGGGCTTGTTTTTCAAGGGTCAACATGGTGTTCCAGGCAGTGGCGTAATGCATGGAGATGGGTCTCCAGCCATCCAGTCATGCCTTCTACCACTGTCAGCATGTAACTCTTGCCTTGGAGAGGTTGTAGCAGTGTGATGTAATTGATCTGCCAGGCTTCTCCAGATTTATATTTCAACCACTGTCCCCCACACCACGGGGCTTTATCCGCTTGGCCCTGCTTGATGTCAGCACGTTTCACAGTCATGGATTACCCAGGATATAGGGTCCATGATTAAGTCCACCCCTCAGTCATGATGCATCTGTGTGCTACATCTCTTCCCTGATGACCTTAGATGCCTAAGGGGCCCACTGAGCCAGAAATACCTCACCATTGTGTGGCAAGTCCACACCCACCTGACACACTTTAATCCTGGCAGCCCCATCCCCTGTCCATTGTTGTGATGCTTTTCACTAGCCTTCTTGGGTACATGAGCATCCACAGGATGGACTTTTACAGCCAACTTCTCTACCCAGGCAGCAGTATCTTGCCACAATTCAATAACCCAGATGGGTTTCCCTCTGTGCTGCCAATTGGTCTTTTTCCATTGTCCAGCCACCTCCACAGAGCATTTGCTGCTATGCACAAGTCAGTGGCCGTTTCTCCCATTCAGCAATATCCAAAACTAGCTGGACAGCTTTCAGCTCTGCAACCTGACTTTATACACCTTGTCCCTTGGTAACTGCTGCAGCTCATCACATAGGACTTCACAGGGCTGCTTTCTGTTTTCTGATGTATCCCTTCAAAATCCTCTCCTGAGGTAACCTCTGCAAAGGGTACATGGGGCCACTAGGCCAGTCACAATGAGGTGTTTTTGCCCTTCATTCCCAGTCAGGATCCCTTCAGTTTCCAACACAGTCAGCTGTTGGGGTTCCCCTGTCATTCCAGAAATAGATATGGATTCTACCCCTACAGATATTGATGGCATCAGGGTACATCACGTGCTGGTGTCAAATAAAGTCTCACACTCTTGTGGTTCTGCTGTACCAGCCATCGGATCCACATTCTCTAATAGATCAAATGGTCCCTTTCCTCCACCTGGCTGGAGCCAGGGCCCTTTTAGTTGCTCACTTCTTGTAAATATGACTTGGAGATCCTTTCAAGAGGATCAGAAATAACATCAGCCCTTCTATTCTGTCTGAGAACTTGCCCACTGGAAACTGGAGCAGATTTATCCTTGACAAGTTTTCTGTGGTGGTGTTCTTCCTCTCAACTCACCTGTGCTGCTGGGGAAGATGTGGGTTTTCAATCCCACTTCCTCATGTCCTCTCCATGGTCACACAGTTAAAACCACAGGTTACTTCACAGTATGTCTCCCCTCTCCTGAGCAGGACTTTGGCTGCTCCCAATAGCAGAGACTCTGGTCCATACTGGCAGGCCATGGGACATTTCCTGTCTAGTTTTCTTGAGTCATCCAAATGTGTCTGCAGTGTTGGACATTCTTTCCACAGCCAATGCATAGGTCAGTAGGGAGAAGAAATTATGATCTTTGTATTGCCAAAGCTGGGTAGTCACCTGAAGAACTGTTTGCTTTTCTTCTTTCATTGACATCACTTCCAATGACGGTATACAACTATCACTATTGTATTAGGGATGGCTGAATAATGACACACAACTCTCAAGTCTTCTCAGAAGGTGTGAGCCCCATTTATTAGAGATTGTATCTTTTTATAGACTGTTCCAAGAGAGCAGGACATGATTGGTCCTCAAACAAACACCTCTCACCATTACTGAGTAATTGGAAACAACACCTCTTCATAACCATCTTTGCAAGTAAACAAGCTGGAAAAACAGCAGGTGCTAGATTGTTTGAATTAGTTCCTCACAGCTTCCCAGATCAATGTACGGGGAAATTATTTGATTTGCTTTCCCACAGGCTCTGCTGCTGCTGCCTGATACTTGAAAATTCCTCTTTGACCCAACTGTCAGCACTCACATACAACTATGATGCAGTCCATGCAAACTTCTGCCACATGGATTGTGTGCCCTGAGCTGTGGTGCTCCCAGAACCACCCAAACAGAATAATCAACTGCTTTGGAGAATGTGCAGCCCCTAGACTCAGTTTGCTGTGCCTTCCCTTTGAGAGATTTTCTTGCAGTTTAGGGTGAGCAAAAGTGCTTCAACCCATGAGCCCTTGCAGTTCTATGTTAATGTTTTATACTCTGTTGGTTATTTCCCTTGTTCCTGGTTTTCCCCTTCCCTGGTTGGTCAGGTTTGGATACTTTCCCTGATTGGTCCCTTTTCCCAATTCCTTTCCCTATTGGCCAGGTTGTGAAACCCTGCCCCTGGCTACCCTATATAGTCTCTCTCCCCTGCACCCAGCCGGCTGTTTCCTCTTTGGACCTCATGGAATAAAGCAGCTCTCCTAGCGATTGGAAAGCCTGTCTCACTGCTTTTACTCCTGCGTCGCCCAGGGTGGCTGTCACGATCCGCTCACACAAGCGGGGTTCGTGATGGTTCGTTTTAGGGATCTCAGAGCACAAAAGACACAGCGGGGGACAAACTCAGTTTACTTAATCACAAATGCACCTTTATTTAGTGCCAACAAATGCGATAGTGGGGAGAGAAAAGAGAATAGTAAGAAAGACAGAAAAGAGGGGAAGGGGATTATAGCTACCAGCATGGAGGGTCGAGTCCTCGAGGCTTTTGAAGATGCCTATAGACGCGATCTTCTCCAGTGGGGAGATCTCAAAAGTGAGCGGGGGTCTCCAGGGTTTTTATAGTCCTCTCCGAAGCGACAGGCAGTTGGCCAAACAGGTGGGGGAAATCATTGCAGTGTGTTCATTTAGAGAACTCAGAACAAGTCGGTCATCAGCAGGTACAGTATCAACCAGTACAAGTCAACAGGCACAGTCCACTGTGACTTGCCCATTGTTTCTGCTCAGATTCTGATGTTCCGATATGGGTGCTGGGTTTTTCCATCGAACACACCTGCAGGCAGCACTTGGCCAACATCCCACCTCAGCCAGGCCAGAACTCCTGTGTTGAGATTTTCAAGTCCCTTTTAGGGGTTTCAGTCTGTGCTTGACAATGGTCGTGAGGCAGATGAGGGATCTTCGGACCATCTCTTACAGCTGGCCAACACGGCTCTGCTGCTCAGGCAGCCTCACAAAAAGAGCTAATCACTCTGCACCTGAGAGTGCACAAAAGAGCTGATCACTGCACCTGAGAGTCCCTGTGCCTCCATAGATAGGTGTCTTTTTAAAGACTCCTCTAGTGAAGAAGGTCGTGGCACTTTCACAGCCAGACCAGACCACAACACTGGACCTCATCTGGATCTTCCTCCTGTTGTGAGGACCCTGCTTCCTCTCCCTCCCTCACTGACCAAACTGATTTGGTCTTGGATTTCTTCTGTATAGGGGGGCAACTGCTCCCGGCACATGTTGTTCCTGTGGTTCAGCTGCAATTGGAGTGCCCACAGTGCCTGTTGCTCTCCTTTCCTCCTCCTCCCCCTCCCCCTGAGGGTGCTTCTAGTGAGGAACAGTGCCTGGTAAAAAGTATCCAGGGCCCAGCACAATGCATAACTTTGTGCCTCTCTAGACTCACTACAGCATTTTTCTTTCATCTTTTTTATCACTTTAACAGGGTTCTGTAGTTGTTCAGGGGTAAACTTCCAAACCATTGGAGCAGAGAAATCCTCCAAACACTGACCCGTGTCCTCCCATATTTCATATGATCCCTGACTATCCTGCCTCACAGAAGATCTCTGAATGGCCTTTTTGAAAATTCCTTTTGTAATTTTAAACATGATGTGGACCACACTGAGGAGACCTGGCCGACACAGCAACAAGAACATACTTTCCTTAACATCCAAAGGGAATTCAAAATTCTCAAAAGTTCTTGTAACAGGCCTGAAGGAGGAAAAGGAGGTGAAAGGCTGGGGAAAACCATCCTCCCCTGTTCCCCCCACAGGCTGGGCACAATTACTAATGGACACCCAGAGATAACACCTGAGGCAAGGGCAGGAGAGAAGCACTGAAGACACATCCCAAATGACCCTCACTGCCCTTGATGTTACCATGTCATAAACTGATATCCCACAGCACAGCAACAAAGAAATCCTGATCCCTCTCCCTGCTCTGAAAAAGAACATATGGGAATACATACAGGATTAGGTACCACGCCCACATGAACAGACCAAGCAATATTGTGACCAGTGGCTCTGCACATAATACAACAAAGGCTTAGATCACATGTGTTTTCAGTCAGCTCTAGACAGGTCTGTTGTTATCTCAGCACTTTGTGCCTCACACTGGGCAGCAATTAAGGCTGTCATGTTTTAAGAATGGTATTCCATACTTGAATGATTATACTGAAACCACATTGGCTCTTGCTTCCCTGCTCCCTCCAGCTGGAAGCACAAAAGGCAAAGATCACAGTTTGACACAAAAAAAAATTACTGGAAACAGCAATGAAATAAGAAAACAAACAGTAACAGAAACAAGATTAATGACAAAAGGTATAAGACAAAGAATCGGCATAGAAAGTCTGTGACAATACTGACTGTTTCACCTGCCATGCTTTCTCCTCACAAAAGGAATCCCTTCCTCTCAGAAGTGAGGGAGAGAGTCCTTTTCCTTTACCCCTGGCAAATAAGATGTTATTGAATAACCTCCTAGAAATAACCACAGCAACACCCCTCAGCTACTGCAAAAAAAAAAAAAAAAAAAAATTCTATTTTAGCGACTCTGTTCTGGCTGAAACTTGGATGGCCATACTGGTGGGGAGGCTTCAAAGGGGTGTTGGAAGATGGATGCAAACAAGAGGAATGAGAAGCTCTGGAAGCAGAAACACCTCATAGGAAGCGATGTGGGAATGGGGCTGTCAGCTTGTTCAGGGGAAGGTTCAAGGGTGACCTCCGCATCATAGCAGTGCTGGTTTGGCAACTCCTTTTGTCTCTGCAGCATTGAAGAGGACAAAACAGGGAGAAGAATTGCCCTAAAGGGGAGCAGGGAGGGAGATGAGCTTTGCCTCATCCCAGCCAAGCCTGGGAGTGACCCCTGGCACAGGGGCTGCTGCAGGAAGCCTCCCTTCCCTCCTCTCCCCCTCCACTCCTCTCTCTCCTGTCCTGGGGACACAAGGGGTGTAAAGATCCCAGGGTGCCACCTGCACAGCTCCTGGCTGGCAGCAGATATGACCCCAAGTTGTCACAGGGCCTGCAGAGCTGCAGGATGCCTCAGCCCAAGTGCCTGGGGCTGTGTTGGGGTGTCTGGGTCCCAAGTCTGGGGTGCTGATCTCTGTGCCCATTCTCTCCCAGCCCACGTCACCAGAGCAGATCCTGGAGATGTTGGTTAAGGGCAATAAAAACCAGCACAGCATCACGCCAAGGCCCACGCCACCTCCTCCCACTCCCAAGGCACTCTCCAAGTGAGTGCTGCTGGCTGTGGTATTGGTCCAACCAGTGCTGGAAATGAAGCTAGGAAGTTGCTAAGATCAACATCCCAGGGCTGTCTCACTCAGCACTGAGCCGGGAATCACACACCCCAAGACTCTGTCAAAGTGCTCCCCAGTTTTTTGGTGCAAACTTGCCAGTGGATTTCAATTCCAGCCACGTACTTCCCTGAATTTGCAGGGCTGTCACAGCTGCCTGGGCAGATGAAGGCTCTGGCTATCACTTCAGCCTGAACCTGATGCCTCACCCATTGCTACTGGCAGGGGAGTAATCCAGGGCCCTTGGAAACCCAACCATCTGTATCATTCTCTACCACTAAACATGGGAGTTGCTGATTTTTTTCCATAACTCTGTCCCTTCTTCCCAGATCCTTTCCCTGCTTTGCTCCTTGTCTCATCTCCGGGTGTTTGGCTCATGCTCACAGCACGCCAGGTTCCTCTCCTACTCCTGCCCCATCTTCCAGTGTGATTCGCTTGACCCATTCCATGGGCAACACGGAGCCCTAGTCCCACTGCAGCCACCTGCTCCAACTAGTCTCCCCAGGGGCATTTGGAGCTGTAGCTTCAGCCATCTCTGTTCTCACAGATCCAAGTGAAGCAGCACGACCGACCCCACTATTGGCTTTGCTGGGAATCTGCGTGTGGCCAAGGTGAGCCTGACTGACCCAGCGGTCTTGGAGTGAGTCTAGGTCACAAAGGACTGGGGAGAGGGGCTGTGGGAGGGACCAGCATCAGTCGCTCACTGCTGGCCCTCGACAGCGTCATGCACCCACTGGCCGGAGGTAAGGGAAGGCTGTTCCTTGCCTGTCACTGCCGGCGTCTGGCTGTCTGGGGACTGGCCCGGGAGGGACAACCTCGAGCGCCCCAGGGTTGAGAGCAGAGCTTCGGTCTCTCAAGACAGAGCAGGCAGAGCCACATCCTGCTCCGGGGCAGCAGCTGATGCGCTTACAGAAGGAGTTCCCTGGGCAGCTGCCACGGCCCCGTGATCGCGGTCATGAGCCCGCGGCACCGGCCGGCCTGGTCAACTGCAGCACACTCTGGCTCACCAGTCAAGCCAGGTGCATCCTGCTGCTGGTTAGGATCAGGGGGGAGCAAGGCAGGGACGTGCCCGGGGCTCGGGAGCTGCTGAGTTGGGGGACAGGAGGGTGCGTGGTGAGATGGATTGATGGGTGCCTCTTTATGCCGCTGGAATTCCCCAGCCGTGGGGGTGCCGCTATGGGCAGAAGCAGCCAATTGAGCTACAGCAGCAAGTGCCCAGGAAGAGCCAGATGTGCAAGAGCTGCAGCTCCCACGTGCCGGGAAAAGGAACTGAGTGATGAAGCATTTGCTGCATCTGAACATTGAGGTCCATTTGCCCTCCTCTTTTCCTCCTCCTCCTTCCCCTTTTCCTCATTACCATCATCCCAATTGCACATTTCTGAGACCATAACTAGAGATTTTGGGATAAAACCACTTTTTTTTTTGATTGGGAATGTCCCTGGGGATCCCCATTACACCAGGGTGAGATTGCTCTAGAGCAACTGCTCTCGATCCCCACAACCTTTCTCCCCCTCCCCTGCCTTCTCCTCTTCTTCCTCTTCCTCCTCCTCCTCCTTCTTGTTACCTTCATCCCCACTGTGCAGAGCACATTCCCAAGAGAAAAGCCGGTGATTTTGGGGTAGAAATTTGCTTTTCTGAGGGGTAATCTCCACAGGGGTCCCAGTGCTGTCAGGGAAGCCTCCCTCCCTGCCCCCCGTCTTCCTCTCCTCTTTCTCCTCTTCCTCCTTGCTGTCATCATCCCCACTCCACAGGGCACCTTCCCCAGATAAAAAACAGTGATTTGGGAGCAGAGGGTTGTTTTCATGAGGGAGAACTTGCCCAGGGGTCTCAGTTGTGCCAGGGCACCCTTCCTCCCTGCCCCCTCTCTCCCTGTCCTCCTCCTCCTCCTCCTCCCCCCCACTCAGGGCACACCTGAGCTTTGCCCAGAAGAGGGGCCGTGCAGGGGGCTCAGGGGGCCAGCGCAGGTGTGTGCGCCGCAGCAGCACACGGTGCATGCAGTGAAAGGCCGAGAGCTCGGCCTCAGGGATGTCCTCGAGGAAGATGAGGACAAGGACATCACTCAGCTCATCAAAGAGGCGATAGCTGGCCATCTGGATCTCCAGTGAGCACCACTCGCTGCGCAGGTATCCACGGCTCACAACACACACTGTGTGCCGGCTGTTGTACACAGCATCCACGATGTTGTCCACTATGGCGCGGCCGGGGCGAAAGTCACGGTGGTGCAGGCAGAGCCGCAGGGCTCCACGCTCTAGCTCAGGCACCAGCTCCTCCAGCACCCACTGCTCATCCCCGGAGTTGTAGGACACAAAGGTATCGTAGGTGTAGCGCCACTGCTCCCGCCGCCAGCGCCCACGTGCCCACGCACGCAGCAGGAACAGTTGGTAGTGCAACCGCCAGTACCCGCGGTGGTGCAGTAGTGGCAGCAGCAGCAGCAGCAGCACAGCCGGTGCTGTCCCTGCAAACAGGTACCGCCCCATGTCCAGGTAGCACACACGTGTGTCAAAGCAGTGCAGGTATGTGGAGGTCCCACCCATCTCACCACAGGTGTAGTTATACAGGTAGACCACCTGCGTGGGCCCACGCACCAGCCAGGCAGGCAGCCAGGCATTGGCACAGCTGCAACTCAGTGGGCACTTGCGCAGGTCCAAGTAGTGCAGGGCGGGGAGGTGTGTGGCCAGAGTCACATCCAGTGCACGCAGCTCATTCTTGGCCAGGCGCAGCTCCTTCAGTTGCGTCAGGTTCCCGAAGACCTCAGGGCCAAGACTGCGCAGTCCTGCACTCTCCAGGTTCAGGCTGTGCAGTTGGCTCAGGTTCTTGAAGATGCCAGCGGGCAGGTGGCCCATCCCGCCATTGCTGTCAGCCAGGGTCAGGTACTTCAGCTGTGCCAGGTCATCAAAGGCGTCAGCGGGGATGGCCGAGAGCGAGTTCTGTGACAGGTAGAGCGAGCGCAAGGCACTGAGGCCCTGGAAGAAGCGTTGCGGGACCACACGCATCCCGTATGGCTGCTGCGCCTGTAGCTTCAGGTCGTAGAGGTTATGTAGGTAGCGGAAAAGCGGCTGCTGCCGCAGGTGTCGGCTCAGGTAGCGCAGTGCATTGGCACGCAGGTCCAGTACACCCAGTGTTACCTGCACCGGCCGGAATGTGGCTGCTCTCACCTCCAGCAGCCTATTGCGGTCCAGGTAAAGCCGGCAAAGCTGTGAGAGGCCCTGGAATGCCCTGGCTGCCAAGTGCTGCAGGTTGTTCCCATCCAGGTCAAGGATCTGCAGGCGGTCAAGCCCCTTGAAGGCACCAGGGAAGAGCACGGCCACACGGTTGTTGCGCAGGTTGAGGTCTTCCAGCTGGTGCAGGTCGGCAAAGGAGCCGGGCAGGAGGTCGGTGAGCAGGTTGTTGTCAAGGCACAAATGTTGCAGGTTGCGGAGTCCACGCAGCTCTGCGCGGTCCAGCCGTGCCAGCCCGTTCACATCCAGCCGCAGCTGCCGCAGTGCTGGTGCATTGTCAAAGGCACCCGCACCAGCCACTAGGGTGCGGTTGAAGCGCAGGGACATATTGTGCAGCTGGTGCAGAACTGGGGTCCCGCGGCATGATGGCAGCCACTGCAGCAAATTATGCTCAGCCACCAGCTCACCCAGTGCTGCCTGCTGCTTCTGGTTCAGCAGCCGCCCTATGCAGCCCAAATGCCGCAGCCGGTTGCCAGACACGTCCAGGGCACCCAGCACCGGACAATGAGTCAGAGCCCCTCTGGGCATTTTTTTAAACTGCAAGCGCTGCAGCCGCAGCCTCTGCAGCGGTAATCCTGTCAGCTGCTTGCACAGGTATGTCAAGTCCCTTGTGCCCATCTGTAGCCCTGACACATCCACATGGCACGGGGAGACTCCAGCCACGTGCAGCAGCTGCACCACGTCCAGTGAGTTCCCAGCCAGGTGCAGGTATGTCAGGTTGTGCAGACACAGGCGAGCAAGCTGCGCAGGGTCTGAGATGTTGTTGTAGGACAGGTCAAGCACATGCAGCCCTGGGGGCATCACCCCAGAGGTGGCCCCTGAAAGAGCTCCCAGGGAGTTGTTGCAGAGGCGCAGGACCCTCAGCATGGGTGGCAGCCCTGGGCCCAATGTTGACAGCATGGTTCCACACAGGTCGAGCAGGTCCAGGTGTGTCAGATTCTGCACAGCCATGGCGACGGGCTCCAGTGCGCTGAGCCGGCCACCCCGCAGTGAGAGCGTGCTGAGTGTGGCCAGTGGCCAGAAAGCCCTGGGGGCCACCTCCTGTAGTGGGTTGTGGTCCAGCCGCAGTGTGCTCAGGTTGCCAAGCCCAGTGAACACATCTGTGGCCAGCACTGACATGTTGTTGTGGGCCAGGTCTAGGTGGGCCAGTGCTGACAACCCCCAGAAAGCCCTTGGGGCCAGGTGTTGCAGTTGGTTGTGGGTCAGATCAAGGGTGTAGAGCCGTGGCAGGTGGGCAAAGGCACCAGGGGGCACCTGGCGCAAGACGTTGACAGAGAGGTTGAGGGATGTGGCATTGGAGGGGAGGTCGTCCACTGCAGCCCCCACGGTGCTCAGGAAGCGCTGGATGCAGCGGAACAGCCCAGGGTCCCATGGTGCCTGGATGCAGTTGCGGAAGCCATAGGGAGAGACCCCTGAAGGCACCATCAGCAGTGTCACCAGCGTCACCAGCGTCACCAGCAGTGGGGTGCACATCCTGACACACCCTGGGGAGATCCTGGATGCAGTGGGGAGAGAGTGGGATGAGGCATGTCCTTGGTACCACAGATCCCCCTCGAGGCCCAGGGACCACACTTGGGGCTCAGGGATACCCCCCACCACCCTAGGGGATCCCCTCGCAACCCAGGGACGCCACTACTATCGCAAAGACCCCACTCCCTCATCCACACCTCAGAGACCATCAGAACCCCAGGGCCCCCACTCAGGGCTCAGGGACCCCTCATCCACACCCCAGAGACCCCCACCAGAACAACAGGATCCCCACTCAGGGTCCAAGGACTCCTCATCCACATCCCAGGGACCCACACACACACTCCAGGGATCCCCATCAGGGCCCAGGGATCTCCTTCAGCACCAAAGAACATCCACAGCCCCCAAGGACCCCTCGCCCCCCAGTCCCCAGGGATTTTGGGAACCCCCCGCTCCCCATCAAGTTCCAACAATGCCACTGCCTCCGCTTTGGGTGATTTTGGGGTTAGAAAAGGGAAGTTTGGGGTATCGCTTTTTGTCACCACTGCCCCACCCACCTCCCTGTGACGTGGGTGGGGGACGCCCCTGCCTGGACAGATTTCAGGGTCTTTGGGGGGCTGACAGGGGTACGAGGGCACATAGCTGGGTCATCCCCCCAGTGCAGCCCCCCGGAGTCTGGGGGGTCCCTGGGACACCCAAGCCTCTGCTCCCCACTCCATCCCCCCTATCCACACCACCCCCC
The DNA here is from genome assembly GCF_029207755.1 of Chamaea fasciata. NCBI lineage: Eukaryota > Metazoa > Chordata > Aves > Passeriformes > Sylviidae > Chamaea > Chamaea fasciata. The sequence goes on along the minus strand of NW_027094114.1, from coordinate 4,756,074 downwards.
TCCTGACACGTGCTGCTCTTTGTTCCTCTTCCCCTTCCTCAGACTGAAACACCTGGTTTTGGTTCCTTTGTGGGAAATACTGGGCTGTAATGGGTTATACTCTTTTATACTGGGCTATAGTGGACTATATTAGTCTATACTGGGCTCTGCAGGGTTGTACTGAGTTAAACTGGACTGTACTGGGTGCCAGCACGGGGCTGTGCTGGGCTGTAACGGGACAGAGCCGCGGCCCCGACGGGACGCGGGGGGCGTGGCCTGGCTTGGGAATGGATGCGGCCCGCGTCAGGGGCGTGGCCTATGGGATCGTGGTCCCTGTGGCGTCAGGGTCTGGGGGCGGGGCCAGGGCTCGGGGCGGGCCCTGTGGGGAGCGTGGGGGCTGGAGAGTGACGGGGCGTCAGGATCGGGGGTGTGTTTGGGTCTGGGGGCTCAGGGCATTTAGGAGAGCTGCAGGGACCCGGGTGCATCGGGGATGGGGGAATTATGGGGGGGTTGGGGGGCGCCTGCAAGGACTGTGCTGTGCAGCGGCCGCAGCTCCCGCTCCGTGCATGAGCGCTGGTGGTGCGTAGCCCTCAGCAAAAGCGGGGAGAGTACCCCCCACCTGCCCCCTGGGAGGCCCCCGACGGCCCCAGGGCGATGGGCTGGAGCTGGAGTACGAGATGGCGCTGACCGAGGGGGATTCCTTCCCGACGGGGCACTTCTCGGCTGATGGGTTCGGTGCGGAGGCGGGCGCTGGAAGGGCAGTGGGAGGGGGAGTGGCGCACAGCGAGATCGGAGGGTATATTGGGGGTTATGGGGCTCTGCAGGGTCTGGAGGGACCGAAGGGATTGGTGTACATCAGGGTCTGGGCGTGTATTGTGGTCTGGGGGGCTGCAGCAATTTGGGTGCATTGAGATGGGGATGTAAAAGGGTTTGGAGGGCTTTTTTGGGGTTTGGGGGGGTTGGAAGGATTGGGGTGCATCAGTATTGGGGGATATATTGGAGGTTATTGAGGTCTGAGGAAGCTGAAGGGGCTGGGGGTACATGGGGGTTGATGGTGGGGCTGTAATGCAGGGGACCTCTGTGGATAGACCCTGGTGGATACTGGGGACCTCATGGGGTGAACCCCTTCTCACCCCACCCCCCACCTTCCCCAGGCATCCTGGAGACAGACATCACCTTCCTCCTCATCTTCATCATCATCCTCACCTTCTACATCAGTGAGCTGCTGGGGGGAAATCTAAGCTTTGAGGGGGCCTGGCAGGAGGCGATGCTTTGAGATGTCTTGTACTCATTCCCCCAGCCCTAGTCTAGGGGTGGCAGCTGCTTCACACCATCTACAAGATGCTCATGGTGGCTGCCAGCATGGAGCGTGGAGGGGGAGCTTGGGGGCTATGGGCAGGTTTGTGGGGGCTGGGGGCAGCTGCGGGGGCTGGCGGGCATCGGGGTCTGGGGAAGTTATGTTGGGATTTGGGGGGTCTTCAGAGGTTGGGAGGGGTCAAAGTCCAAGGGGTATATTGAAATTTGCTGGAGCTGGGGGTTCTGGGTGGGTTTGGGGGGGCTTTCACAGCAAAGTATAGGGGTTTTGGGGATGGACAGGAGCACTTCAAAGTCATGGGAGGTGATGAGGGGCTTGGGGGAGTACAGGAGGTATGAGGGTGCATAGACGCTTGTGTGGGGGGTTTGAAGGAGGGGGGTGCCCAGTCCTCCCCATGCCAGCTGCTCCTCTCCTCCCCCCTTGTCAGCTTCCTCATTTTCCTCGTCATGCTCATCCTGCTGGGCAAGTGCTTTTCCATCACAGGTACCAGAGGGGGTATGGGGAGGTGGCTGTCTGTCACTGTGGGGCAGTCAGGTGTCCCTACAGAGCATTTGGGGGGGGGGGTCTGTGGGGTAGGTTTGGGGGTCTTTGTGGGAATACACAAGATAGTCTTTATGGGGCACCCACAGCATTGGTCCTCTCAGGGGCCACATCAGACTGGGGAGTTCCATCCAGCTCTCTGTGTACATGACCCTGTACAGCATCACCCACATCACCCTGCTAAACTCCAAGACCTAGGTGAGACCCCCCCACACCCACCTGTATTTGTGCAGTTTGGAGAGGGTATATGGGTATTTGGGGAGTATTTTGGGATGCAGAGGCAGTTCGTTGACCCCCATCAGGTGGTTTATAATTGTGAGGTTCAGGTGAGACCCCTGTGTGTCGAGAGGTTTGCACACCCTCATTGAAAACTAGAAGCTGGATAGTTGCAAAAGAAGTCCTTTATTGCATCATTAAATCAGTCCTATGAAGGCAAATTTACTAGAGTCTGTAGCAGTATGCAGAAACCTTCTAATATGAAGTTTCTAAGTCCCAAGCAGAAGCTGTGGCCACAGCAGCAGCAGAGGCCTCAGTAGTCCGTGTCCCATCTTATCAGTAGCAGTTGCAGCAGTAGCAACAACAGTGGCATTGGTGTTTTCATGCGTCTTGTGTGTGGGTTCTCAAAGTAGTGCATTTTTATTCTATTTTTAGCCAAAATTTTTAGCCAATTAGGTACTTACACAAATTTTCTATAGTCTTGTTGGGCCAATCCTAAGTTAAGATTGATATGCGAAGGCAAATGCAAATTCTTACACAAATTCTACATATATAATTCTATCTGTTCCATCTAGGAATTTTCAGCAAGGCTTCATTATTTTTGTTATGACTAGAATTTAACTAACTTTGCAAAAGGCAATCTTACTGAATTATAAACTAGGCTTTAGGGCTTCTCTTACTAGCTAATACAGGCACTTAAAATTCTCTATTTATTAAAAACTAAACTTGCATTTCTACTTCGTGTCTGTGTGGATTTATGTATTTTAGTTTCTCTGAAGGTTCTAATTCAGTCCTCATATTTCTGGGCACTCCTGGGCCTGTGTGGATTTGGCCCAGGGGGGTTCATACTCCAACACCTGTGCCCAGCTGTATTTGAGGAATATGGGGGGTATTTTGAGGGTTATGGAGTATTTGGATTGTGTTTGGCTTTGTGAGATTTATCTTTGGGAGAGAGGCAGTTTTTTGACCCTGGTCAGGTGGTTTAGCCCTACAAGTTACCTGCTGGGCACAAGCTCATTGTGCTGCAGTTCAGGGCATTCAGCTGGTTCTGTGATGCCATTGCCATCACAGTCACCATTGTCCTTGAGTACTGCTACTTCTACCTTCCCTTCCTGGGGCTTATGCCCTGTGGTGAGTCCAGGGCGGTAGCTGGAGGGCATCTGAGGTCTCTGACACAAGGGTCTCACAGAGGTCTCACAAGGGTCACTCTCATAGAGGTCTCACAAGGGTCTCCCAGGCAGAAAACTCTTCAAGGAAAAATGCCGCTCCATTTCCACTGGGCAAGTCCTCAGGCAGAATTGAAGGGCTGATGTTACTTCTGACCCTCTGGAAAGGACCTCCAGCTCCGATTGACAAGAAGCGAGCAACGAGTACTGTGATCAGAGCCAGACGGGCCCTGGCTCCAGCCAGGTGTGGGAGAAGGACAGTGGGGTCTATTGGACTGTGTGGATCCATGGCCTGGCACAGCAGAGCCACAGGAGCACAAGGCCACACTGGTGCACAATGTACCCTGATGCCATCATGCAAGGGCAGAATCCATCTCTGTTTCTGGGGTGACAGGGGGATCCCAACAGGGACTATACTGGAAGCTGAAGTGCTCCTGGCTGGGCATGAGTGGCAGAAAAACTCCATTGTCAGTGGCCTTGAGGCTCTGTGTATCCTTGGCATAGATCACCTCAGAAGAGGTATTTCAGGGACCCAAAACAACATCACTGGGCTTTGGGAGAGCTGCTGTGGAGACAGAAGAAATTCAGATAGCTGAATCCCTTGCTTTGTCTTTCAGAGGACCCTTCTGCTGTGGGACTGCTGAGGGTTGAAGAACAGCAGGTACAACAGTGTCCTATTGTCAACATGACACTGGACTTCAGGACCCCGTTCATGAGCTGATCCATGATCTGGACAACTGGGCGTGCTCAGCAAGACTCGCTAACCCTTCAATAGCCCTGCATGGCCCCTGCCTGAGTCCCATGGACAGTGGACACTGACAGTGGGCTGACAGTGAATGAAGCCACACCATCACGGAGTGCTGCCATGCTGGGCATGTTAGAACTTCAGTATGAGTGGGAGTCCAAGGCAGCAAAATGGTGCCGCCACAGACATTGCCAATGCATTCTTCTCCATTCCTCTGTCAGCAATTCCCAGCCTGGGGGCCCCTCTATGGGCCCCCAGCCCTGAGGCTCCCTCAATTGGGGCCTTAGCCTTCCTGTGGCCCCCTGCCCACACAAGTGGGCTTGGTGGCCATCTTGCTTAGTGCCACCCTCAGGTCCAGGGGTGTCGCAATGGGACACGCAATAAAGATACTTGACTCCAGTCAGAAGGCAGTAGAAATCAGAAGGCTTTATTTACAATTCATTCAGCCCTTTTATAACACGCTGTGCTAAGAAGGCACGTTATTGGTCCATAGGAGTAACCCCTCTCCCATTGGCTAAGTAACAGAAATAGCAAACAATCCCTGTTACAGGAAAGGAATATTGTTTGCACAAGGGGTTTTTTTGGGAAAAAGAAAACTTGAAAAGTTTCCCTTGAGAAGAGCTAGCTCTTCTCAAGCTCAGAAAATATCGAGTCCACACTGGGGGTTCCTGGTGAAGGGGGAGCAGGGGCTGACGATGGAGCTCAGTGCCCAGTCACATGGGGGGAATGTCCCACTTTCAGGGGGGTCTCAATCTTATGGGGAGGGAGTGTCCAGTCCAATGATGGGTCCCCTAATCCCGTGGGAGAAGGGGGTGTGTGTCCAAATCCCATGAGGAAGGTCTCAGTTCCAGGAAGATAAATCAGTTACATGTGAGGGTCTCAAGGCCATTAATTTGGTGGGGGGGGTGTCCCCAACCCAATCCCGTGCAGAGGGGCCCAGATCCCTGGGTAGGGGAATGTGGGAAGGGGAATGTGTATCCCCTGTCCCATCAGTGGGGCCCCAAAAATGAAGTGGAGGAAGGATGCTCTTGCCCCATCCTGTTTGCCACACTTTTGGGGCCCTCCCCTGCATTCAGGGTGTTCCCTCCCTCTATTTTTTGTATCCCAGAGGAACACAAGACCACTAGAGGGATGTCCCAGCTGGCCACGAAGAGTCCTGGCACCTCCTGCCACAGGGCACAAACACTGGGGGATGGGGGTTAGGGTGGGAACATGGGGAACACACGCAATACTGGGGACACATGGGAGACATGAGGACATTGTGGCATATGTGGAGGGACAGATGGGACATGAGGGACCTTGTGGACATATGTACATGAGGGAGATGAGGGGACATGGGGACACAGGGTGGCAGTACTGTGTCTATGGGGAGGGGCGGTGTTGGAAATTATGTAACTTCTAAAATTTTTAACTACCTTTAGTCAGGGGTTTTGTTCATCTTTGCCCAGGGGGAAAGGAACTTTCTTTTCAAAAGACTGTTTGCTGAGCAAGGCCTGATGAGCTTGATGTTTCAATGGACTGGTAGCTGCCAGAGGATGCTCAAGAGATAAATGACCATCAATGCCTGAACATCCTTCCTGGTGTGTCAGAGACACCTGGTCTGGAAAAAGATCGGTAAGAGAACAAAGAACAAGGACCTAATTAGCATTGGAGGCAAAGTGATCAATAACCAATAGGAAACCAAATACAAAGAACTGTGTAACTTGTGGCCAATGAAAATTGCACCAATGAATTTTTCTGGGTTTTGACTGTTTAAGTATGTGAAAAATCTAGTAAACAGCTGTGTGTGATGGAATGGTTTTCTCTGCACAACCCAAGCAATATATGGATGAAATTATTTTCAGAATAAAGTAATGCCTTAATTCTCTAATACTAAAAATGTTGTTGGAGACTCTTTGTTTTTCCTGCAGTTTTGGTGACAGCAGGACAGTGCCTCCATGTTCCTCCATATCCCCCCACATCACCTGTGTGTCCTTTTTCCTCCAGATGGGTTTTATGGACAGCTGCAACCCTCAACTGATCCCCACTGGCCACAAGGAGGCACTGGGAGCTACTGGGACCGTGCTGGGAGCAACTGGAGGATGCTGGAACCATGGTGGGGGTACTGGGATCACAACTGGCGTAACTAGGATCATACAGGGAACGACTGGAACCGTGCTGGATAGTGACAGGGAGTAAGGAGAATCATACTGGGGGTGAATGGGAGCAACTGGGATCATGCTGGTATCATAGTGGGAATGACTAGGATCATACAGGGAATGACTAGAACCATACTGGAGGTGAAGGGGAGCCACTGAGATCAGGGCCAGAAGGATCCAGCAAACTCCAGGCCTTGGTGCTGGGACAGGCCTGGAACAGATTCCCTGGGGGGAGCCCATGGCACGGACAGGAAAACCAGGGCATTGGGAACCGCCAGGGCTTGGGAAAGGCAGGTCCTGCCTGACTCACCTGATTTGCTGTCCCCACGTGGCCCAAGTGGATGTTGGACATGTATGGGTGTGTCTGCCTGAAGCTCAGCAAAGCCTTTGGCACTGCCTCCACCTCCCTGCCTCTCCTGGAGCACCTGCAGCTCCTGGCTGGGACAGGTGCCTCTCACTGGGAACACCTGGCTGGTGGCCAGGCCAAGGAGGGGTGGGAATGGGGCCACAGCCAGCTGGGGCTGGGCACTGCTGGGATTCCCCAGGGCTCAATGTTGGGGCTGGTCCTGTTCAACATCTTCATCTGTGACTTGGACAAGGGGATTGAGGGCACACTCAGGAAGTTCACAGATCACACCAACTTGGGTGGAAGTGTGCATCTGCTGAAGAACAGGAAGCTCTGCAGAGGGATCAGGACAGGCTGCACTGATGGGCCAAGAATAATGGTGTAAGAGTTGAAAAAGCCAAGTGCTGGGTCACAACAACCCCATGGAATGCTCCAGGCTGGGAAAGGAATGGCTTGAGAGCTGCTCAGCAGGAAGGAATTTGGGACTGCTGGTTGGCAGCCAGCTGGATTTGAGCCAGTGTGTGCCCAGGTGGGCAAGAAGGCCAGTGGCATCTGGCCTGGATCAGGAATGGTGTGGCCACCAGGACCAGGGCAGTGATTGGAGGCCCCACCTTGAGTCCTGTGGGCCCAGTTCTGACCCCTCACTGCAAGAGAGACATTGAGCGGCTGGAGCGTGTCCAGGGAAGGGAATGGAGCTGGTGAAGGGCCTGGAGCACCAGGAGCGGCTGAGGGAGCTGTGGGGGCTCAGCCTGGAGAAAAGGAGACTCAGGGGAGACCTTCTGGCTCTGCACAACTCCCTGACAGGAGGCGACAGCCAGGCGAGGTTAGGCTCTGCTTCCAGGAAAAAAGGGACAGGACAAGAGGAAATGGCCTGAAGCTGTGCCAGGGGAGGTTCGGGTTGGACATCAGGAAGAATTTCTTCAAAGAAAAGGTTGTCAGGCATTGAAATGGGCTGCCAAGGGAGGTGGTGGAGGCCCCATCCCTGGAGGAGTTCAAGTAACAACTAGACACGGCATTCAGCGTGATGGTTGAGTCATAAGGTAGAAGGTGGTCAGATGTTGGACTCAGTCTTGGAGGGATTTTCCAGCCTCAGTGATTCCGTGAAATGGGTGTGTGGTGGCCCACTGGAAGGACTGGGAGGAACTGTAGGATTTAGGGGGACAACTGGGATGACTAGTGTTAGAAACTGGGAGGTTCAATGGTGTCAAATGGGGATGTGATGGCCCGCTGGGAGAACTGAGGGGCAGCTAGGTGACCTGGGTGAACAGCTAGGGGCAACTGGAAGGCCTGATGGGGTCAAATGAGGGGTGGGGTGGCCCACTGGGAAAACTGGGGGTAAACCGGCAGGTCTGTGAGGCAATGTCCTGAAGAGACCCCAAAGCCCACATGGGTCACCGTAGCTTCACTAACCCCCCAATCTGCTTCTCCCAGTGGATTTCATGGACAGTTGTAACCCTTGACTGACCCCTACTGGTTACTGGGAGGCACAGGGAGCTACTGGGACCATGTTTGGAGCCAACTGAAGACGCACTGGGAGCAAATGGAAGATGCTGGAACCATGTTGGAGGTACTAGGACCACAAGTGGGGCAACTAGAATCATACAGGGAACAACTCGAATCATGCTGGGTTCGTACTGGCAATGTCTGTAACCACACTGGGGGCAACCAGTATCATTCTGGGAGTGACTGGGATCATAGTGGGATCATTCTAGTAGGGACAGGAATTGATTTGGACCATTGGGGATGTGACAGGGATCATACTGGGAGCCGTTCTGTTCATACTGGACTCACACTGGGAGTGACTGGAAGGCACTAGAATCATATGGTGGGGGACTGGCATCACACTGGGATCATTCTGGGAGTACCTGGAACCACGTGGATAACCGGGAGCAACGGGAACTACACTGGGAGTGACTGGGATCACACTGGGACGATAACCGAGACTCCGCTGGGAGCGCCAAGGCGCGAGGTGCCCGGGGCGGGGCCATGCAGATTTATGCTAATGAGCCCACGGCTGCCGCGGCACCATCGAGTCGCGGCGCCCGGCGGGGCAGAGCGGTGGCGCACCCCAATTGGCGCGTGGGAGAAAGTGACGTCAGGAGAGGCGCGGCGCAGCGGGAGATTTGAACGGCGCGGCGGATCCCGAGCGTGAGGTCCCGGGCGGGGAGCGGGAGGACTCGGGGGGCCCCGGACACCGGGGGCCGCCCTGACCCCCCCTTCCCCCTCCGCCTGGTCCCCTCCAGCCCTGCCGGACGCCTGGAATCGCCCTGACCCCGCGGTGGACTCGGCTGCACCATGCCCCGCCCCAAGCCCACGCCAAGACGGCGCGGCCACCCCGCAAGCCCCCCACCGCCCCGGCCGCGGGCACGCAGTGAGTGAGGGGACGAGGACTCCCCTTATAGACACCCCCTCTGGACCTCCCACGTCGAGGCCCCTTTTAGACCCCCCTCCAGAGCTCTTATGGACCCCACTATAGAGCTCCCCTTATAAACCCTCCCCCGCCCCCCCACCTGTACCCTATATACCTGTATACCTGTGCCCTATATACCCCTGCCATCACCCATAGTCACCCCACACTCCCTCTCCCCTATAGCTCCCTATACCCTGTGCCCTATAACCCCCGTACTCCCTGCCTCCTGTAGCTCCCCTGTATCGGCCATCACTGTAGCTCCCTATAGATCCCTCATGCACGCAATGTCCCCCCAGACCTTAGAGATCCCTTATAACCCCCCCCAGCTTTCCCCTGTCCCCCCGGCCCTCATAGCCCCCACTCCTTAGATCCCCTATAGGCCCCTGTGTCCTCTCATGCCCTTTAGATCTCCTATACCCCCCATGTTCCCTCAGAGCCCCCCATCTGTGCCCCCCAGGCCAAATAGATCCCCTAAAGCCCGTACAGACCCCCATCCAATGCTCCCCCAGGGCGCCGCCCGGGTCAGGGAGCACTGCAGGAGATCCGCAGGTACCAGAGCAGCACCTGCCTGCTGCTGCGCCCCGGCCCCTTCGCCTGCCTGGTGAGAACCCCCCACATCCCAAAATGAACACTCCTGCACCCCAAAATCCCCGGACACCCCAATTTCCCTGATGGAACCTCCCCAGCACCCCCCATGGACTCCCAAACTTCCCTGGGACCACACAGATCATCTCAGATACCCATAAAATCTACTTGGGGACCCCCAAACCCCTCCAGGACCCCCCCAAATCTACCTCAGGACCTCCAGCATTCTCTGGTATCTCTCAAACCACTCTGGATCCCCTCTCCTGGGATCCCCAAATCCATCTCAGGACACCCTAGATCAACCCTCTTGGGCTCTGCAACCTCTCCCAGAACCTTCCAATCCACCCTGGGATCCTTCAGCTCCCCACAGGCCTCCCCCAAATACCCACTGGGACCCTTCAAAAAAATTTTAGGACCAAAATCCAAGCCCCAAATCTACCCTGGGATCCCTGAAATCCAACCTGGAACCCTCCAGTCTCCCCTTTTCCCCCTCCCAAACACCCATTGGGACCTTCCAACCCCCTCCAGACACACCAAGTCACCCCCCAGAAACCCAAATCACTCCCTGGGACTTCTCAGGACCACTCCCTTCCCCTAGGGTCCCCCCTCAACTCTGTTCCAACCCTCCCCATGTCCTTGTCCTCCCCATCCTTGTGACATGGTGGGCCTGTCCTCCCCCAACATCCTTGCATATCTCCCAATGTCCTTCTGTGGTTCTAGACATCCTTGTGTCCCGTAGCCTTCAGAGGCTGCATGGGTTGGGTGTTCCCTGTGCCCCGCCCCCTGTGCTGGCACTGTCCCCCCTGTCCCATCGGGATGTCCCCTCCCCAGGAGAGTGTCCACATGTTCCCATGGCCAAGGGTATTCCCAAGATGTTCCCAGAGTGGTGTGTCCCCCCTGCCTCCCACCTGGGGTCTCTGCAGGGTGTCCCCATCATGATGGGGACATCCCTCCTCCCCCACTCCCCAGTGTATCCCCAGATGTTCCTGTCCCCAGCGTTCCTGCCCCTGGAATGTCCCCAAGACAGTGTCTCCATGTCACCAGGGTGGTGGCCCCAGCCCGGGTTATCCCCAATGCCCCCACATCCCCTCCATATTGTCCTGATGTCCCTCCACTCCCTGTGACCCCGATGCCCCCATGTACCCCCTCCACATCCCCTCCCTGCTGCAGGTGCAGGAGCTCTGCCTGCTCTTCACCCGCGGGGTGGATTACCACTGGTAGCGCATGGCCCTGCTGGCCCTGCAGGAGGTAGGGGTTGGGGGGCTCAGGTGTGCTGGAGGGGGGGGGTCACAGAGGGGCTGGAGGGGTTCTATGGTTGCTCTGGGGGTGTCCAGGGGGCTTAGGGGGGGGTGGGGAAGGGAGCTGAGGGGGATCTCATGGGTGGTGAAAAGGTTTCCATGAGGATTGGGGTTCTGTGGATGCTTGCAGGGGGGTCTGTGGGTGCTGGGGGTTCTCTGGGGGACTGGGGAGGTCCAGGAAGGTCTCTTTGGGTGCTTGGATGGGGCTGAGAGGTTTGTTGGGGGTATCTGATGGGAGCTGCGGGGGAGTCTATAAGGGTCTCCATGGGCTGGGGGAGGTTAATGGGTGCTGGACAGGATTTCATGGATGTTGAGAGGGTCCCTGGGAGACCTCTGGGTGCTGGGGGGGGGGGTCCCTTATTTTTGGGTTCTGTTGGGGAATGGGGATGGGTCACTTGGTGTTGGTCCCCCATCACACGTTTACAGGCACACATTTACAGGTTTCAGTACCCCCAGTCGCCCGTGGGTGGGTTTGGAAGGACCCTGACCCCTGGGGGTGTGTTTTGGGGGGTTGCTGCCCCCAGGGGGTGCTGTGAGGGTTGGGGTATGCTGGGGGGTTTTGCAGACCCCCCCTCAGGTTTTGGGACACAGGCAGCAGAGGCCTTCCTTGTGCGGCTGCTGGAAGACGGATACCTGTGCTCGCTGCATGCCCGCCGAGTCACCCTGTTCCCCAAAGACCTGCAGCTGGCCCGGCGCCTGCGCGGGCTGGAGCAGGGGGGCATCTGAATGGGACCCTCCTGAGCCCCTGCAGAGACCCAACCCCCCAGAGCCCTGTACTGGGACCTTCACCCTGGAGCTCTCTCCTGACAATCTCACACCCTAAACTTACTGTGACCTCCTATGGGACCCTCTAAGCCCCCCAAACCTCAGGGACCCCAAATATCCCCCCTAAAATCCCAGCCCCGCCCCCACCCACCTGGTTTGGGATACCCCCTGTTTTGGGGTCCTCTCAGCCCTCTTTTTCCCCAGACGTGCTGGTGCTGAGTTTGCTGGGGAATATTTTTGTTACTGAACCTTCAAATAAAGTTAACTCAAATTGTGGACAGGATGGAAAATTGCTTTGACTAAACCCCACTCTCTAATGACCCTATAAGCAGCAGTACATCTGATGATGAGGAAATCACATTACAAACCCTATTTAAAGATAAAACCTTCGATGATAGTCAGGGTCTGTGTGGAAAACACTAAAAGTAAAAAGGATTTTTAGGAGCTGAAAAAGCAGGCCTCAAGCAGAAAAAGCTGAGAACTCAGCATCTGCTGCAACTGAAAAGTTTGAAATTAGAATCTAAGATACAGTAGTAGAGCAAACAAGGACATGGGAAACAAAAGCTGAGTTTCTAGGTTTGGCTTGAATAAATCTTAGCACTGCAGAAAATGTATGCCTGACTAGATAGTAGAAGGTCTTAAGCTTAGTAAGGGTATTGTGAATTTTTAATAGAAAAGCATACAAGCAAGCATTGTTCAAAGCAGGTGTCCATGTGCTATAATTGATTGGCTAAACTCTCTGTAAGCTTTAGCAGTAGACTATTGGCTGAAAAGTTTTTAAGATGCTCTGTAACAAAGAAATTTGTGGCTGCTGCAGGCAGGCAGTGAGCTGTTGCTTTTTCCCAATTGTCTCTACCCCTGTAATGAGACTGACACTTCACTAAAGATTGAGAACAGCTACCCCAGCAGTCCCATCCCGTTCCTGCCTTCGCCAACACACATCTGAAAAATGTTACTAAAACAGTGTGGTACAGCAGCCAAGATAGCAACTTTCAGGGAAAGTATAGCAGACTTACATGGGAATTGGAAACTGGTTATGTTTGGAGAGTACCTCTGACAGGGGTGATTGAATCATTTGTCTGAGGCAGAGGCCCATGGCTTCTGGGGGCCAGAAGTATTTTTAATGGTGGGTGACTAGAGAAAACTGTGGTTTTTAACTCAGAGTACTGCCTATTGGGCAGGAGGTTGGATCCATTAGAGAGGCGTGATTTGCTTAGGATCAAGACCCCAGCCATAGATCACAGGACAGAGAGTGTACAGAAGGCAGCATGTTTGCAACTAATGAAAGACGGATGTTCCAGGACAGCCCTCACCTACATCACTGGTTATCCAAGTGTGTGGCTCCCATGGTTAGAGTTTTGCTGGACATGATAAAACACTGTGGCAGAATTACAGGGTCACTTAAGGCAAGTGTTGACCCCAAGAGAGGAAGACAAAGGGAAAAGACCTTTAATATGGGGAGAGAGATCATAGGGGCTAATTAGCTATGGCAGAAGGATGGGTTTCACTGATTGATTAGTAAACAGAACACAATCAGGAGATTGGAATCACAGCAAGGAAGCAGACTGCCCAAAAGGGAGCAGCAGGGTCCCAGTGCTTGATGGAATGCAGTGTAAGCGAAAGGCTTGCAGAAAGGAATTTCTCAGGAAGTGATAAATTATCCACTGCTTCTCTGGAGAATGTAGTGCCTGGAATGGAGTACGTGGGGAAAAGGAAAGTTGCATTCCTTTGCCACAGGCAGGATAAAGATGTTGATGTGGGAGTTGGAACTTCTGAGAGACCTATCATTACTGTGGCCCCACAGGCCAATGTTAACTGGAGTCTTAAAAACAACTTTCACCACCCTCAGTAAGTGAGCTGGGGGGTGGTGGCTGCAAACATTTAAGGAGGCTCACCAAAAATAAAACTGACACAGAAAATGAGGTATCAAAGTCATCACTGGCTTCTGAGATGGAGACAGGAGAAAAAACTGAGAATCCAAGTTGATAAACTTATAACTGAGAAAGATCATCTTAGGAACCTATTTGCTTCAGCAGAGTGTAAAGAAAGACAATTTTTTGAGAATTTGAATAGGGAAAATTATAGAACAGAGAAACAAGATCTGAGAGATGAAATAGTATGAAAGCAGCTGAATTATCTGCTACTGAGAACAGCTGCAGAAACAGTTTCAGGAAGAAAAGATGAAAACTGAAAGAAAAGGCAAATGTGATGCCAAAGCAAGCTACCAATTCACCCTGTATTGTACAGAGTTCGTTCAGGTGGCTGATTTGCAAAAGCATTCCAGGCACAAACCAAGTGAGACTGAAATCCAACAAGTGGAATCCTATCAATACATATGTACTAATGATCCATACATCCAGATTCCAGTTGGTTCTTGTCAACAATTAATTACATTTCTAATAGATACAGGAGCACAACACTCAGTGCTAATGAAGCAGGATGCCAAGAAGCTGGGTGTATGACCCAGATGCCAAGAGTGATAATCACTGAAGTAAATGGAGCAAATGTTATCTGCCAAGTTGCTAAGGTTAATTTATGGCTCCTGGATGAGAAGTGGATATTGGCTACTTGCTTTCCAATCAAAGATCACAATGACAATATTTGGGGTTTTGATGTTCGTTCTGAATGATCAAATCTGTTGTCTGCCTTATGGCAGTGAGTCAATGTTAATGTCTGAACATTAGCCTGAACCCTAAAAGGAGTCCAGAGACTGTGCTGACTCCACGTGGCACCTGCACTCCCTGATCCAAGGACTGCTAGTGTATCCCAGTGCTGGATTTTTGCTGCAGGGAGAAGTGGAATTTCTAAGTTCTGGCCAATTTGGCCTCACTAAAAGCTGAAGTACCCAATACTGCAAACCTGACAGCCACAATATAAGGACCTGTGTGCTTGGACATTGATGGAGTGGTGATAGATTTAGAGAAAAAAGGTACTATCACTCAGTCACACTCCTATCTCTCCTGTCTGAGAAAGTGGCCAGTGATCATTTTAACACACTCGTCTCATAGATGTTTGCCAGTGTTTAGCCAATGTTTGCTGTTGGCATTGCCATTATGTCACAGATGACAAAATATTCTGAGTTGAAAGGGACCCACAAGGATTATCAAGTCCAGCTGTTAAGTAAATGGGCCATACAGAGACTGAACCAATAACTGTGGTGTTATGAGCACCATGCTCAGACCAACTGAGCCAGTCTCAGGGTCTGGCTCATGAAAGAGCCAAACAGACAGTTGTGGCTTATGGTTTGTTACAGGCAGTTGAATGCCAATACCACATCTACAATCACTGCTGTACTAAACTTTGCGGAACTGATAACTCAAATTAGGAGAGCAACCTACCCATGGAGGGCAACTCAAATTGCAGGAGACCCCCCTGAAAACATGGGAAGCAGCAACAGTGGTGGGCAAGCACTTCATAAAGTAGAAGTTGAGATTCCTCCTGAGGAATGTCAAGGCCTAACATCATGAAAGACCAAAGAAATATTCACTATTCAACTCAACTGCATTTAAAGAGATGGAACAGAGATTCTGAGTGGGAAAAAGGACTTTCGTCATTAGTCTGAATGATTAAACAACTTGAGCCACTAAGGGGTAATCTGTCCAGGGTAACACTGCAGAAATTCATCCTGCTTTTTCCTTCCAGGAATGGTATCAGTAATGATTCCAGCACACCCCCACTGAAGATCAAGTTAACCATCGAAGGACAACTTATCCTTCTTGCAGAAGCAATCACTGCCAGCAGGAACCAAATTTGGTTCACACATTAACAAGCTGAACCTACAGGGTGGAGTCACTTCTTTTATTTAAGCTAATAAGTATGGTAACTTAGTACATGCATTCTACATCACAAATGCTTTTCAGATGTAAGTGCAATTAATTGAATATGTCCAGGGATTTTACCCATTACCCAAATTAGATAACTCTTCCAATATTATGTCCAAGGATTGCTCCCACCAAAAAGGTGCCATGATAGAGAGTTCTTGGTTGGCCTTTACCTCCCCTGCGCAGCCTCTCATCAGTACTGCAAACACGGGGGCTACATGCTTTCCTTTCTATTGAAAAGAACTCTCATTTTCATCCAGGAGCTTATCATTCAAATGTGAATACCACCTCTGATATTACATATGCCCAAGGATTAATCTCATACAAAAGCTACCAGGTCAGAAAGCTTTCATTGATCTTTACCACCCTAGGGCAGCCTCTAGCCACTGCACCTAAACCACTGGGGCTACATGCTTTCCTTCCCATGGTAAAGCACTCTCATTTTCTTTCAGGAGCTCTGTCCATTGGAGGTAAAAGCCAGCAAGACCTGTCTGTCCACATTTTGTATGAGAGCAATCCTTGGATATATTCAGTACTGGAGGTGGTATCCAAATTTCAGTGGTGAGCTCCTTAAAGATGATTGAATCACTTTTACAGGGGAAGGAAAACACCTAGACCCAGGGTTCAAAGTGCAGATTACATGCTGCCCCAGCGAGGTAGAGTCCAGCAACAGTTTTCTGGCCTGACACATATTGTGTGGGAGCAATCCTTGGATATATTTAATGTTGGAATGTTGTATCCAAAGTAAGGTGGTGGACTCCTGAGGAGGATTAAAGTGCTTTTCCATGGGAAGGAAAGGACATAACCCACTGTTTCTTGTGCAGATATGCTTCCCAGGGGAGGTAAAGACCACGAAGACATTTCGGCCCTGGATCATTTTGTGTTAGATAATCATTGTATGTATTCCATATTGGAGTGTGGCTCCAAATGCTGCAACTGTGCTCCTGAACATTATGTGTTTGCCTACCTTTCCTTGGGAAGGCAAACACATAATCCTGCTGGTGATGTTCAGATGACTGCAAAGTGAAGGTAAACTACAGCAACAACTTTCTGTTCTCACATTTTTTGTGTGGGAGCAATCCTTACACATTCAGTATTGGAGCTTGAATCCAAATGTCAGAAGTCAGGCCCTGAATGACAGTACCTTCCTTAGAAAAGTGAAACTCCCAGTCCTAATATTGGTGCTGCAGATGATTATTTGCCCAGCAGACAGACATGCCAGCAAGACCTTTCTGTCGTGGAGCCTTTGTTTGGGAGCAATCCTTGGACATACTCAGTATTGGAGGTGGTACACAAAACTGTGTGTTTGACCCCTGAAATGGAATGACACTTCTTTTACATGGGAAGGAAACCAGCTAGCCACAGATTATAAAGTGGAAAGGGGGGGGAAATGCCAGCAAGACTTTTCTGCCCCAGTCTATTTGATGTGAGAGCAGTCCCTTGATTGAATACTGAAACTCAGCTCCAAACGCCAGAAGTAGGTTCTTCAGTATGAATCAGTGCCTATTCTTGTGAAGGGAAACACCATGTCTGACTGACAGGACAGTAGATGATCATCTGCCAGGTGGAGGTGAAGGCCAGCAAAATGTTTTTGTCCTGAAACACTGTGACTAGTGATTTATTTTCCAAGGAAAAGCAGTGTCATTCCATTTCAGGAGCACATATGAGAAATTTGGAAACCACCTCTAGTAATGAATATGTCCAAGGATTGCTCCAATAGAATAGGTGCCTGGAGAGGTAAGTCTTGCTTGCCTTTTCCTTTCCTGGGCAGACAATCATCTGCAGCACCAACAGTAGGACTAGGTGTTTCTCCTCCCAAGGAAACGTTCTTTCATTCCCTCTCTGAGCCTAACCTCCTAAATTTGGTGCCAAGCTCAAAATCTGGATCCATCCAAGGACTGCTCCCACACAAAATATTCCAAGACAGAAAGGTCTTTACCTCCCCTGGGCAGCCTTTCATCTGCCCCTGAAACACTGGTTACCTGAGGCATCATGGGCCCACTGAGCCAGAAATAACTCACCTTTGTGTGGCCAGTCCAGACCCAAGACACTTTAATCCTGGCAGCCCCATCCCCCTGTCTGTTGTTGTGCTGCCCTTCAGTGCCCGACTCTTGGGTGCTTGAGCATCCACAGGAGGGACTTTCACAGCCAACTTCTCCCATGGCCAGTGATGTCTTGCCCCAGTCCAGCAGCTCAGATGGATTTCCCTGCACTGCCAGTTGTCCTTTTTCCATTGTTCCAGCCACCCCACAGAGCATTTGCCACCATCCATGAGTAAGTACAGAGGCAGAGTGTTGGCCACTTCTCTCATTCAGCCATATCCAAAGCCAGCTAGATGGCTTTAAATGCTTTAGGCTCTGTAACCTGACTGCATCCACCTTGTCCTTCAGTGGCTTCTACAAGTTGTCATGTAGGACTCCATACAGCAGCTTTCCACTTTTGATGCATCCCTACAATATGGCAGTGTAGTAGTTTGAAGGCAAAACAAATGAGAGGCTCCAAGTCAGAGATACAATTTAATAGGAAAAAAAGGAAAGAAAGTAAAATAAAATAGATGCAATAATACAAAAGACCACTGACAGAGTCAGAATACAACCTGAGCGTAGTGATGGAAGCAGTCCAGATGAGGTGGTCTTCCTGAAGCAGTGATCTTGTAGAAAGGTCTGGTAGCTCGGGTCCTCTGGGAATCCAGTGGGTAAGGGCCCCTCTGGTGTTCAGAGTCTCAGCTTATATCCAGGCTGGAATGCTTGGTTTCTCCCTCTGGGCGGAGCATCTCACAATGGGATGGTGAGTCATGTGATAAGGCCTAATGGGCCCATTAACAGGAGGTAGTCCAGGAGGGGGTTATCTGTCAGCTGTGTAGCAAAGGTGCTGATGGGCCCATTAACAGAAGATAAGCCAGAGTGGAGGAGGCAGGGAGCACTGCCTCACCTGGTTTCAACAGTTCATGAAGATGGTGATAGAATATACTTCAACCCAGGACAGGCAGGAACCATCAGTAAAGAGAGAGTGACGCTTTTAATTTTCTGGTAGCCGGGGCCTCTTAGCATGTGCCACCTTCACCTCTTCCTCTGCTAATGATAATTGAAAGTTTTGCCTCTGGGCGAGTTTGTAATGACTTCCAAGATCCCTTCTTCAAAATACTACAGTGCCAGGAAAGCCTGTGTTTCCTTCCTGTGGGTCAATAGGGATATGGCTACTATTTTGTTAGCCACATCCACTGGAATCTGACAATGTCCATTTTGCTATTTTACTTCTAAAAACCGAATTTCCTGGGAAGGTCACTTAATGTTACTCTGTTTTATGGCATAACTAGACTTCAGGAGGATCAGGATTATCTTCTTCCCTTTCTCAAAAGCTTCCTCTGCTGTGGTACCACTTTTCTTCCTTGGACTCCCATTCAACTGAAGTTCTAACATGCCCAGCATGGCAGCACTCCGTGATGGTGTGGCTTCATTCACTGTCAGCCCACTGTCAGTGTCCACTGTCCATGGGACTCAGGCAGGGGCCATGCAGGGCTATTGAAGGGTTAGCGAGTCTTGCTGAGCACGCCCAGTTGTCCAGATCATGGATCAGCTCATGAACGGGGTCCTGAAGTCCAGTGTCATGTTGCCAATAGGACACTGTTGTACCTGCTGTTCTTCAACCCTCAGCAGTCCCACAGCAGAAGGGTCCTCTGAAAGACAAAGCAAGGGATTCAGCTATCTGAATTTCTTCTGTCTCCACAGCAGCTCTCCCAAAGCCCAGTGATGTTGTTTTGGGTCCCTGAAATACCTCTTCTGAGGTGATCTATGCCAAGGATACACAGAGCCTCAAGGCCACTGACAATGGAGTTTTTCTGCCACTCATGCCCAGCCAGGAGCACTTCAGCTTCCAGTATAGTCCCTGTTGGGATCCCCCTGTCACCCCAGAAACAGAGATGGATTCTGCCCTTGCATGATGGCATCAGGGTACATTGTGCACCAGTGTGGCCTTGTGCTCCTGTGGCTCTGCTGTGCCAGGCCATGGATCCACACAGTCCAATAGACCCCACTGTCCTTCTCCCACACCTGGCTGGAGCCAGGGCCCGTCTGGCTCTGATCACGGTACTCGTTGCTCGCTTCTTGTCAATAGGAGCTGGAGGTCCTTTCCAGAGGGTCAGAAGTAACATCAGCCCTTCAATTCTGCCTGAGGACTTGCCCAGCGGAAACGGAGCGGCATTTTTCCTTGAAGAGTTTTCTGTGGTGATTAGTTTTCCCTCTCAACTCACATACCTGTGCTGCCAAGGCAGAGGTGGGTTTTCCATCCCACTCCCTCATGTCTTCACCATGGTCAGGCAGGTAAAACCACAAGTCACCTCATGATGTGCCCCCTCTCTCTTAAGCAGGGGGCGCTTGCTCCCTATAGACACTGGTCTGTACTGGTGGGGCACGGGGCACTTCTTAAGTTGCTGGTAGTCTCCTTTAAATTGCTGGAGGTCCCTTCCACAGATGCAGGCCCGTAGGGTGAAAAAGATACTTTCTTCATATTGCCAGAGTTTGGTAACCAAATTATCCACTCTTTGTTCTCCTTCTTCCCATGACATCACTGCCAATGAGCTGGTATACGATGGTGGCACCTCAGTAGGAACTTCCACCTGTCTACACTGAACCTCATCTGGATCTACAGGGGACTGTAGGTCTGGATGCAATCCTGTGCCATATGCCCCAGGATGATCCTGCCTGAGCAGGGAGGTTGGACCAGATGACCCCACTGGTCACTTCCAATCAAACTGATTTTCTGATTCTGTGAAAGCAGGAGCAACTCACAAGTGATGATGGAATACGGACAATTGGTGGAAAGAAAATTCTGACAGTTACAGGGAGGAATGATGGCACAGGGAGCAGGACAGACCAACAGAATAAAGCAGGAAGAGGAGCATGAGATAAACAGCGAGGATGGCAGGGAGAAGGTTTCCCACTGGACTCCATAAAATTACATCACAGAACTGATCTGATTGCCTTCCACGACAGGACAGTTCCTGGATGAATGAGGGGAGTGACATGGGTCCAGGCTCCCTTGGCAGCCCTTTGGAAGGACTCAGCAGGTGGGAAAGGTGGGCAGGGAGGAGCCTCACCTGTCCTGCCATGTCCCACAGGGCTGGGAGACAGAAAAACCAGCTGAGAGTAATGCAACAATCACAGTTCTGTTTCTTCCAAACTCAAACCTGGAGAAAACTCCATCCATCCCTTCAGGGACACAAGCTAGGTTTCACCTCCCAAACCCCAAACATTTTGAGGTGAGGAGATTGTGCCAGACGAGGATATTTTCCTGGTTGATCTCCAGAGGCCCTTCCAACCCCAACTATTCTTTCACTGCCCAAAACACAGGCAAGGGCATCAGCAACCACGTTTTGGGTAGTTTTCCTCAGCTCCTAAAGTTTCCTGATCCTTTTCCTTTTCAAAATCCTCACTTTAGGAAAAATGAGGTGTCAGGACCTGCTGGATGTCCCCACATTGCCTCCCCAAACCTGCAGCAGCTTCCAGGAGAGAATCTGCCATGTCTGAGTGAAAGTATTTTATTTTTCATAAAAAACATGAAAAATGTTGTAACCATTTAGGGGAATGGTCTTTCGCCTTTTGACCCTTCTGGAATTTCCTCCTTACATGTCCACACCTAATTGGCTGAATGCCAGGACCTTCCCAAAATAGGAGACTAGATAAGACCCCTGTAATACTTTTGTTCTCTCTCTTGATGCCCCTGGACCCCTTCGAGGAATAAACGCCTTGGAATAATCTGGGGATAAGAGCCTCTTTTGGATCTTCTGTCTTGTCCCTTCGGAGATATTCCTCCAAAGCCTCTCCAGAGCTAGCCCCAGGGGGGGCTGCAGGGGGAATATTTTCAGAAAAATGCTGCTTTTATCTCTAAACTCTCTAAGTCTTTCCTGCCACACCCCGTATCACTTCAGAACAGGGGATTTATAAACCTTAAAATCCTTGAGAAAAGTAACATTCACAGTTAAATTTTATTTTGGTGCAATCAAGGCTTTGGTCTTGTAGGACTTGGCGATGGTCACTGGGAGTAGCCCAGCAAAGGAAAACTATGACCAATGGAAGGGTAAATCCTGCACAAGTTGAAGTCCTGAGAAGAAAGTACCTGCCTTGCAGATGTGCTGCAAGAAGCCTAAATAAGTAGCATCATCATCTCTTTATTTATGAAAGGTGAAACATTGACGTCTAGCATAACACAGCCTGGACAAATTATGGAAAGTAAAATAACATTTTAAAGCAGCAAATCCATGTTCCAGAGAATTCCATGACACAGGAGTAAATCCATGATTTACTCTTAAATTCACTTTCTGGTTCAAACCAAACCCACCTGATCTCCCATTTGAGTTCACCTGACACTAGCTAGAGCTTGGGAAATATTTCTTGCTCTGCTGATGCCTCCTTTGGTCCCAAGTCCCTTTCATTGCTGTTGTCCCTCCTCCCTGAGTAGCTCCCCAGGTGCTGCAGGTGCCAGTGCAGATTCCCCTGCAGCCCTGGAGAAGAGAGTGAGGCAGGAGTTGCCTCTGTGCCCCAAGTGCCTCCACCTGAGGGACTCACTGCATGGAAAACGACCTGGAGCAGTTTCTGAGGAACTCACACCCCCACTACCCATCTCCCCTAGGAGCTTTTGCATCATGTTTTCTCCTCCTACCTCTTTGAAGTGTGAGTGATGGAGCAGCCTGGGGGGACACCTGGGGTCAGCCAAGGTCACCCACCCCAAACCTCCCCCACTTTTAGAATCCCAGGCTGGTTTTGGTGGGAAGGCCCTTCAAAAGTCATCTTGATCCATCACCTGCCATGGACAAGGACATCTTCCACTATCCCAGGTTGCTCCAAGCCTGTCCAACCTGGCCTTGGACACTTTCAGGGATGGAGCAGCTGCAGCTTCTCTGGACAACCTGTGCCAGGGTCTCAGCACCCTCACAGGCAGGAATTTCTTTCTGGTATCCCATCTAACCCTGTCCTCTGGGAGGTGAAAACCCTCATCCTCCATCCTGTCCCCTGACAAAGACCCTCCCCAGCTCTCCTGAAGGCCCCTTTCTATATTATATTTTATTCTCTATTATATTTATAGCTACATACGTATCAGTCCAAAAAGTGGCTCAGGCAGTCCATGACTAGTTGTGGCCACCTGGGGTAGCTCCTTTTGGGGGGTGTGGGGGAGTGCTGTGGATTCGGGCAGATTTATGTGTTTAGATGGCCTCAGGAGGCTTTAGAGGGAGGTTTGGGAGGGTCCTGAGGGTTGGGGAGGGGGGGGGCGGGGCTATGGAGCATTTTGAGGGGACTCTAAGGGTATTTGAGATCTAGTGGGGAGTCTGTAGGGGATGGAGGGGGAGTCTCTGGGGTTTTCGAAGGGCTATAGGAATGTATACTTCCAGTCCCCAAAGTCCTCCCCACCTCTTCTGCACCTGACAGGATTTGATCTCCACCTGTCAGGGAAGCTCACCACACAGACTTCCCAATTCCCATGAAATTTTAGATGTGTGCAACATGCAGGAATGTTTTTCCTGCAGTTTCCCTGGCTCCAAGAGGGGACACGGGAGCCACACGAAGGGGGGGGGGGGGGGGGGGGGGCTTGTCCACCCCCCACGTCGGCAATTGCAGCTTTGATTCAAATTTTAATTAAAGGCTGTTGCTGATACTGCGATAGGGTCAGGGTCTTTCTCTACATCGTCGTCATCACACCAATTCCCAGAAGACACTTGAGGGGCGCTTGGGGGGCAGTTAGGGGGTGCTCGCAGGATCACTAAAGGGTCTGGAGGGGCACTTAGGGGTCGGGAGGCAGTTGGAGACCACTTGGGGGTCCGAGGAGACACACGGGGCATTTTGAGGGCAAGGAGGGGACGGGGAAGGGGGGCGGGGAGGGCGGACTTAGGGATCCTGAGGGGCACTTGAGTGTCAGGAGAGAGAAACTGGGGGTACTTATGGGGCCCCGGGGGGCACGCACGGTTTAGGGAAGCACTTGGGGAGCAGCTGGGACGGCACTCAGGGAACAGTCCCGGCTCCGAAAGGGCTCTCAGGGGCCGCGGGGCATGCCGGGAACCGCACTCCCGGCGCTGACGACGTTCTGCGGGACCCCGCGGTCTCCCGGGAGTTGTAGTCCAGCAGCGAGTAAACTGGCGCGGAACAAGCGGCCAATGGGCGGCGGGAGGCCTGAGGGACTTTTGGGGTTCAGGGGGACACCAGAACCACCCGGCGGCCGTGAAGGTGAAGAACACAGGTGAGCCCCGCCCCCACGGGTCTGGGGGTTCCCCACCCTGAAATGCCCAATAACCCCTCCAGGCGCCCCTATACACTTCCTAGTCCCCCCAGACACCCTCCCCCAACCCTGTCCTGGGTCCGCCAAAACATCCCACACACCCCCAGATCGTTAAAGACCCCCCAAAGCCCAAGGGTCCCCCAATTCCCTTCCTGGACCCCCAACATCTTCCACAGGTCTCCCCCAACATCCCTAGAGTCCCCCCCACCCCCAAAAATCCCCTAGACCTCTTCTGGACCCCCTATAGACACGCAGTGCCCCCCTCAACCACTCCCAATTCCCAGCACTCCCCGTACAACCCCCAAACGCCTTCTGCAGCCTCAGAGCCCCTCCAAACACCCCACACACCCTCATGTACCCCCTAGAGACACCCAGCACCCCACCAACGCCCTCTTTGGAGCCCTCAGAACCAATGTTCTTGAGGACATATGGGGGGAGAAGGGACTGGGGGCAATCCCAAAGGTGGGGGAGGTAAGGGAGGGGATTTTGGAGGTCTCCATACCTCCCTGGTGCAATTTTGGGGTGTCACTGCTTTATTGGCCCCACCATGGGTTGAGGGTGCCCAGGTGGGCATTCCAGGAGGGTCTCAATGGCCCTAGGGTGGGGAAAGGGAGAGCAAAGGGGGGATTAGGGGCATTTGGGGGAGGTGCAGGGGCAGACCCCTGAAATCTGGGGGCAGGGGTGTCCTACCTAAGGTGTCCCATTATGGCCCGGCGGTGGCATCGCAGCATCCAGAGGAGGGGGTCACGCAGAGGGGCTGGGGGTCCTGCATTTCACAGGGAGTGGCAGTTCCACGAGTGTTCCCCCAGCTCCACATGGGATTTCCTGAGCCAGAAGTGCCTCCCCAACCTACAAGTGCCCCCTCAGCCCCTCAAGGGACCCCTGATCCACAACTGGCCACCGTGGCCCATGAGGGCACCTCCAGCCCCAGCAGTGACCCCTCTGGCCTGCAAGGGTTCATCCAGCCCAACCAGTGACCCCTCTGACCCACAAATGCCCACTAGCCCTCAAGTGACCCCATGAACCTCAAGCACCCTCCTGCCGCAGGTGACCCCATGACCCTCAAGTGCCCCCCAGCCCTCAAGTGACTCCCTTGCCCACAAGTGACCCCATGACCCCCAAGTGCCCCCCAGCCCTCAAGTGGCCCCATGACCCTCAAGTGCCCCCAGCCCTCAAGCGACTCCCTTGCCCACAAGTGACCCCATGACCCCCAAGTGCCCCCAGCCCTCAAGTGACCCCTAGCCCTCAAGTGACTCTCTTGCCCACAAGTGACCCCATGGCCCACAAGGCCTCCTCCTCCTCCGGTGCCTCACCCAGTGGCTGCTGCAAGGGCATCCCCTGTAGGCCATCACGAGCACTGCTCCTGATTGGTTGTGGGGCGTCAGGGGGTCACGTGACCTCAAGCCCCGCCCTCCCTGGCCCAGGGGCACAGGAAGCGCCAACCTTGCCGGCTGCAGGGCACCCTGGGAGTCACATGCCTGCCAATCTAGGGCACACCGCAGAGCCCCGAGGCGATCATGTGGCCCACAGAATGGCTCCTGCCGCAAAGGGACATGGGACTCTCGTTTCCCGCAGGGTGGCGCCCTCTGGTGCAGAGATGCACAGACACTGCTGCTGATTTCCCAGGCGGCCTCGTGGGAGTCACGTGACTGTGAGTGTAGTGCCCCCTGCAGGGTATACGGAGAGCTGCTCCTCATTGGCCAGAGGATCTCGTGAGTGTCATGTGACCTCCAACATCGCTCCTGCCTACAGGGTTCCTGGGAGGCAGCCTGGGGTGAGGACGTCCCCTGGTGCTTGCAGAAGTGTCTCGTGATTGGCCATGGAACCTCAGGGGGGTCACGTGACTCCAAGGGCACCACTCCATGCAAGGCCCCGGGGGGATCACGTGACCTCTCCCGTGGCACTCCCGGCAGGGCATCCTGGGGAGCAGCGGAGCCCAGCAGGGCCCTGCCCATCAGGGGCGTGTCCAGAGCTGGCTCCTCCCCTCGGCACCGCCTCAAGCGCCATTGGACGAGGGGGTCATCTAGGATGGAGGCGCAGGGGGCGGAGCCAAGCAGAAGCTTCGCCGTCTCTGGCCCGTGAAGGCGGGGCCTGAGCAGGGCCTGGCTGGGGGGAAGGAGAGTGTTGGGGGAGGGGCGAGGACCCCCGAAATGCTGACCCTGCCCTGCCCCCCCTCGGGGCTGGTGGTTTCGGGAGGAATGTGAGGGGCTGCGGGACGCACTAATGGGCAGAATGGGGGATCCGGGGCATCACCTGGGATTGGCTGTTGGGGGTCCCCGAGGCGCTCTTGGGGAACACGGGGCAAGGGAGTGAACTGGGAGGCATTTAGGGGTCGGGGGTAGCATTTGGGCGCAAGGGGAGCACTTGGAGTCCGGGACAACACTCAGGGAATGGGGGAGCAGATTGGGGTCCCCAGGGGGCACTTGGGGATCCCGAGGGGCACTTGAGGCCGGGCTGCTCTCCCACCTCCTTTGCACCAGAAGCTCCGTTCGCTGCTCCAGGCTGAGCCTCTGCGGGGGGAATGCGGGGAGTCACGCGGGGTCCCCCCTGACCCCCCCAAATTCCGCTCTGGTATCCCCCAAGCCCTCCCCCAGCGGACCCCTCAGGCCTCACCCGCCCCATCGCCCACTCTCTCCTTCGGTTTTGCCCCGGCGCTCCGAGCTCGGGCGCTGATTGGTTAAGGGTGGGGACAGGCGGGCCCTGCGGCCAATGGGAGGCGGGGGCGGGGGAAGGCGGGAAGCGGCGGCGCCGAGCGCGGGGGGGGGGCGGGGCGGGTCCCTGGGAGGGCTCTGGGGACTCCCGGAGGGCTGCGGGGGCTCTGGAGGCACCGAGAGAGTCCTGGGGGTGTATGTGGGGGTCCCTGGTGGGGACTGCGCGTCTGTGGGCGCTGAGAGATACCCAGGGAGTTTTGGGGATTACTGGGGTGGTTTTGAGGGTCCCGGAGAAGTTGTTCGGGACCCACTGGTCGGGGTTTATGGTCGGGGGAGGTTGGTGTGCTTCTGGGCGTCCTAGAGGACATTTGGCGGTCGAGGAGGGTCCCCGTGTGGTTTGGGAGTTCCTTGGGGTGGTTAAAGTGGCAGCTGGGTTCCCGCTGACAGAGACCCCCAATCTCCCCCATGGACCCCCTAAATCTCCCCTGGAAACACCAAGCCCTCCCAGGGACCTCCAAACCCCGACAGGACCCTCTCTGCGCCCCATTGATCCGTAAGCCCGTCCAAGGGAATGACACCAAAATTGGCTGGAAAATAAACTTTGTAACCCAATCTGAAGCGTTAGGAAGCAGGCATTCTTTATCTGCGCAGGACAGACTGAAGGATTTCTCCTTTAATCTGATGTGTGTGGGGAGAATTCACAACAGGGTATGGTCCTGGAGGGAGCACGAATGGGGGTCTCTGGTGGTCATATTCACGGAATGCTTCCATATGACAGGTGACCTTTTCTTAAATGTGTTCCTTGGGCATGCACTGTTCCTTCTTGGTACATGAGGACAAAAACCCCACTACATTCCTCATTACCTATTTCTCCACTGGCTTCAGCTATGCTTGTGATCCACTGTGCGTACCTTGACATCCTTTCATTGTTTTTGCCAGTTAGTCGTTAAGCTCCATACGGCACCTTCAGGGCAAGTGAAAATTTCCCTTCTCCGTGTCATTTGTCAGGAACCCCAAAACCCTTCCAGGGACCCCCAACAGCCCCCAGGGACTCCCATCTCCATGCAGGGACCTTGTGGTTTGGGGAGTTCAGAGGGCTGAGGGGGTCCCCGGGTAGTTTTGGGGGATCCCCATGTGGTTTTGGGAGTCTGTCCTGGGTTGAAGTATATTCTATCACCATCTTCATGAACTGTTGAAACCAGGTGAGGCAGTGCTCCCTGCCTCCTCCACTCTGGCTTATCTTCTGTTAATGGGCCCATCAGCACCTTTGCTACACAGCTGACAGATAACCCCCTCCTGGACTACCTCCTGTTAATGGGCCCATCAGGCCTTATCACATGACTCACCATCCCATTGTGAGATGCTCCGCCCAGAGGGAGAAACCAAGCATTCCAGCCTGGATATAAGCTGAGACTCTGAACACCACAGGGGCGCTTACCCACTGAATTCCCAGAGGACCCGAGCTACCAGACCTTTCTACAGGATCACTGCTTCAGGAAGACCACCTCATCTGGACTGCTTCCATCACTACGCTCAGGTTGTATTCTGACTCTGTCAGTGGTCTTTTGTATTATTGCATCTATTTTATTTTACTTTCTTTCCTTTTTTCCTATTAAATTGTATCTCTGACTTGGAGCCTCTCATTTGTTTTGCCTTCAAACTACTACATTTTTGGCGCCCAACGTGGGGCACAAGGCACTGAGAAAAGCCAGAATTACAATTTTGAATTGAAGAAGACACCTGTTCGCTATGATGCTCAACATGCTTACATGTGTCTTATATCTATCTCTCTATATTTTTCCACAACTGGGGTACTATCTGCCAGTCTTAATGCTACTGCGTAGACCAGGGTATGGTACTAAAATTGCTTTAGTGGTCTATTATTTCCATTGCTTGATAAACTCCGAGGCAATGAACATTATTCAGAATATACAGCCACTTTTGTTTTCTTGTTCTGGTATAGGATGCTACATCTGGGGCCTCAACAATCTCACCCAGCCCCTGTGGGGAGGGGTGAAGAATGATTTTTTCCAGCTTTTCAGGCATGACACAGCAGTTTTTGAAAATATGGAATACCCTCTGGATGCCAAGGACAGCATGATGTTGTTGTTAGTCCTGCTTTGTCTTCTCTGCACGGCCCGCACCATGCTTACACTACCTAGTGTGATACAGTGTGTTCTGGAGGAAGAGGGAAAAAGAAGCAGAGCAACAATATCAGTGTCTACACAGAGTGTCACAGAGGCGAAAGGAACCAAAGGCAAGGCAACAGTGTCCTCATCTACACAGACCCTCACAGAGGAGAAAGAAGCCAAAAGTGAGGCAACAGTGTCCACATCTATGCAGACTGTTTCAGAGGAGAAAGGGACTAAGGGTGCCATCAGCATCTCCACACAAACCATCACTGAACCGGAACAGCCTAAACCAGTAGCAGTTGCCCCCGTTCAGAAGAAGAAATCAAGGACCAAATCAGTCCGCATAGTGACTGATGAGGGTGTAGCAGGACCTTCACAATCTGCAGAAGAGACAGAGCCAGAAATCATCACTCGCTCTCTATCTCTGGGTGAGCTGCGTGACCTGTGAAGGGAATTCACCCGCCAGACCAACGAGTCCATCCTGACCTGGCTGCTCCGCATCTGGGACGCTGCAGCCAATGACACCATTCTGGATGGAAGTGAGGCCAGGCAACTGGGATCGTTGTCCCGGGATGTGGTCATTGACCAGGGGATTGGGAAAAGCCAAGAACCTCTCAGCCTCTGGCAGCGACTGCTAACAAGTGTGAAGGATAGATACCTTTGTAAAGAAGACCTCCAAGTGCACCAAGGAAAATGGAACACAATAGAACAAGGTATCCAATGCCTGAGGGAATTGGCTGTGTTGAAAATCATTTTTTCAGAAGATGAGAGATTTCCTAAAAACCCAGATGGTGTCCAGTGCACATCACGGATGTGGTTGAGATTTGCACGGCTCGGACCCGAGATGTACTCACGTTACCTGGCAACACTGCATTGGAGGGAAGGTGAGGACAGGGTAGGTGTCTTGGCTAATAAACTAAGAATTTATGAGGACACTGTCACTGCCCCAGTTCGTACCCATGTCTCGTCTGTGGAAACAAGACTGGCTGAGCAAGTCCGGAACTTGATTGAAGAAGGCCATCAGAAACTGAAAAAAGAACTTAAGGAAGAAATTTGCCATATCCAACCAGAGCCAATGAGAGTCTCTGCCATTAGGAGCAGGTGTTCCCCAGCCAGGGAGAGAGGATACACACCACGAGCTAACCTCTGGTCTTTTCTTCAGGAGCATGGAGAAGACATGAGGAAGTGGGATGGAAAACCCACCTCCTCCTTAGCAGCCCGGGTACGTGAACTGAAAAGAGAAACACCTACCACAAAGAGCCCATCTAGAATCAATGTTGCTCCGGTCTCTCGTGCACAGAACTCCAGACGGTACAGGAATGATGATATGACTGATCCTCTTGAAGTAACCTCAGAAACATATTTACAAGAAGAGAGCAAGGTATGCCATGACCAGGAATAGGGGGGCCCTGCCTCTAGCCAGGTAGAGGAAAGGGACAATCGGATCTACTGGACTGTGTGGATCCGATGGCCTGGAACATCTGACCCACAAAGATATACGGCTCTGGTTGATACCGGTGCTCAGTGTACTCTGATGCCATCAAGGTATGTGGGAGCGGAACCCATTTCCATTTCTGGGGTGACAGGAGGATCCCAGGAGCTGACTGTACTGGAAGCTGAAGTAAGTCTAACTGGGAAAGAATGGCAGAAACACCCCATTGTGACTGGTCCAGAGGCCCCATGCATTTTGGGCATAGACTATCTCAGAAATGGGTATTTCAAAGACCCAAAAGGATACCGCTGGGTTTTTGGCATAGCTGCTCTAGAGACAGAAGGCATCAGACAACTGAGTACCTTGCCTGGACTCTCAGACGACCCCTCTGCTATGGGACTACTGAAAGTTGAAGTACAACAGGTGCCAATCGCCCGAGCAACAGTGCACCATCGGCAATATCGCACCGACAGAGACTCTGTGGTCCCCATCCATAAGATGATTCGTGAGCTGGAGAGCCAAGGGGTGGTAAGCAAGGCTCGTTCACCCTTTAATAGCCCTATATGGCCTGTGCGTAAGTCCAGCGGAGAATGGAGACTGACAGTGGATTACCGTGGCCTGAATGAAGTCACACCACCACTGAGCGCTGCCGTACCAGACATGTTGGAGCTTCAGTATGAGCTGGAATCCAAGGCAGCAAAATGGTATGCGACCATTGATATTGCAAATGCCTTTTTCTCCATTCCTCTGGCAGCAGAATGCAGGCCTCAGTTTGCCTTCACCTGGAGGGGCGTGCAGTACACCTGGAACCGACTGCCCCAGGGGTGGAAGCACAGTCCCACCATTTGCCATGGACTGATCCAGGCTGCACTGGAAAAGGGTGAGGCTCCAGAACACCTGCAATACATTGACGACATTATCGTGTGGGGAAACACTGCAACAGAAGTCTTTGAGAAGGGAGAGAAGATCGTTCAGATTCTCCTGAAGGCCGGCTTCGCTATCAAGAGGAGCAAAGTCAAGGGACCTGCTCGAGAGATCCAGTTTCTGGGAGTGAAGTGGCAAGATGGACGGCGTCAGATTCCCACCGAAGTCATCAATAAGATCACTGCAATGTCTCCACCGACCAACAAGAAGGAAACACAAGCTTTCCTAGGTGCCATAGGCTTCTGGAGGATGCACATTCCCGAGTATAGCCAAATTGTGAGCCCTCTCTACCTGGTTAGCCGCAAGAAGAACGATTTCCACTGGGGCCCAGAACAGCAGCAAGCTTTCGCCCAGATCAAGCAGGAAATCGCTCATGCAGTAGCCCTTGGCCCAGTCAGGACGGGATCAGAGGTGAAGAATGTGCTTTACTCTGCAGCCAGGAGCCACAGTCTGTCATGGAGCCTTTGGCAGAAGGTGCCAGGTGAGACTCGGGAACGACCACTGGGATTCTGGAGCCGAAGCTACAGAGGATCCGAAGCCAACTACACTCCCACAGAGAAGGAAATCTTAGCCGCCTATGAAGGAGTCCAGGCTGCCTCAGAGGTGATTGGTACTGAAGCACAGCTGCTTCTGGCACCTCGACTACCGGTGCTGGGGTGGATGTTCAAGGGAAAGGTTCCTACCACACATCACGCCACCGACACCACGTGGAGCAAATGGATCGCCCTGATCACGCAGCGCGCCCGTATTGGAAACCTGAATCGCCCTGGGATTCTGGAAATCATAACAAACTGGCCTGAAGGTGAGACCTTTGGATTATCCTCTGAAGAAGAGGAGGAGCAAGTGACACGGGCCGAGGAAGCCCCACCATATAACGAGTTACCGGAGAGTGAGAGACGATATGCCCTTTTCACCGAAGGTTCCTGCCGAATTGTAGGTGCCAACCGGAAATGGAAAGCTGCTGTATGGAGCCCCACACGACGAGTTGCAGAAGCTACCGAGGGAGAAGGTGGATCGAGTCAGGTTGCAGAGCTTAAAGCTGTCCAGCTGGCTTTGGATATTGCTGAACGAGAGAAGTGGCCAAGGCTCTATCTCTACACTGACTCATGGATGGTAGCTAATGCTCTGTGGGGATGGCTGGACCGCTGGAGAAAGGCCAGCTGGCAGCGCAGAGGGAAACCCATCTGGGCTGCTGAGATTTGGCAGGACATCGCCACCCGAGTAGAAAGGCTGACCGTGAAGGTTCGACACGTGGATGCGCACGTACCCAAGAGTCGGGCTAATGAAGAACATCATAACAATGAGCAGGTGGATCGAGCTGCCAAGGTGAAAGTATCTCAGGTTGATCTAGACTGGCAGCACAAAGGAGAATTATTCCTAGCTCGTTGGGCTCATGATGCCTCTGGTCATCAAGGGAGAGATGCAACATATCGATGGGCTCGTGACCGAGGGGTGGACATTACTATGGACAGCATCTCCCAGGCTATCCATGACTGTGAGACCTGTGCTGCGATCAAACAGGCCAAGCGAGTGAAGCCTCTGTGGTATGGCGGACGATGGTCAAAGTATAGGTATGGGGAAGCCTGGCAAATTGACTACATCACCCTTCCCCATAACCGCCAAGGCAAGCACTACGTGCTCACCATGGTGGAAGCAACCACTGGATGGCTGGAGACCTACCCTGTGCCTCATGCTACTGCCCGGAACACCATCTTGGGCCTGGAAAAGCAGGTCCTGTGGAGACATGGCACCGCTGAGAGAATTGAGTCAGACAACAGGACTCATTTCAAGAATGGCCTCGTAAGCACTTGGGCCAGAGAACACGGAAATCGAATGGATATATCATATCCCATACCATGCACCAGCTGCTGGGAAGGTGGAACACTGCAATGGACTGCTTAAAACTACCCTTAAGGCACTTGGTGGAGGGACCTTCAAAAATTGGGAACAGAACTTAGCAAAGGCCACCTGGATGGTCAATACCCGAGGGTCCATCAATCGAGCAGGTCCTGCCCAATCTGAATGCTTGCATACAGTGGATGTAGATAGGGTCCCTGTGGTACACATGAGAGGTATGTTAGAAAAGACTGTTTGGATTAATCCCACCTCGGGCAAGGGCAAACCCATCCGTGGGGTTGTCTTTGCTCAAGGACCTGGTTACACTTGGTGGGTGATGCAAAAGGATGGGGAAACCCACTGTGTACCACAAGGAGACCTTATTTTAAGTGAGAACTGTGTGTAGGATTTCATTATATATATATGTGTGTGTGTGTGTAGTTTAAGGAAGGTATTGATTTGGGATGATGTAGATGGTAATAGAATAAGGGGTGGATAATGTCCTGGGTTGAAGTATATTCTATCACCATCTTCATGAACTGTTGAAATCAGGTGAGGCAGTGCTCCCTGCCTCCTCCACTCTGGCTTATCTTCTGTTAATGGGCCCATCAGCACCTTTGCTACACAGCTGACAGATAACCCCCTCCTGGACTACCTCCTGTTAATGGGCCCATCAGGCCTTATCACATGACTCACCATCCCATTGTGAGATGCTCCGCCCAGAGGGAGAAACCAAGCATTCCAGCCTGGATATAAGCTGAGACTCTGAACACCACAGGGGCGCTTACCCACTGAATTCCCAGAGGACCCGAGCTACCAGACCTTTCTACAGGATCACTGCTTCAGGAAGACCACCTCATCTGGACTGCTTCCATCACTACGCTCAGGTTGTATTCTGACTCTGTCAGTGGTCTTTTGTATTATTGCATCTATTTTATTTTACTTTCTTTCCTTTTTTCCTATTAAATTGTATCTCTGACTTGGAGCCTCTCATTTGTTTTGCCTTCAAACTACTACAGGGTCTCTGAAGGAGGTTGGGAGGTCTCTGTCTCTGGACAATTTTGAGGATCTCTGTGGGGTTCAGGGATTCCTCATTTTTACGTCTGCATTTTAAGACAAAAGCCCTTCAATTCCCTGTTTTCCATCGTCTCTCCTGGCTCCAGCTGATTTTCTTCAGCTTATTCAGTCATTTGGGCCAGAATTTCCCATTCCCTGGAATTCCCCTCTGGAACTCGGGTCATTAATTTTGGGTAAAAAACATCTGGGTTTGGTCTGTCCTTCCCTCAGGGTCATGGGGCCAGAGGGTACCATGGGGACAGTGATTCTGGGAGTTCAGGGAATTTGGGATGATTGCCGTGGGTCCCACACCTGTTGTGAATCCCTGTGGGTTCCACCCCTGTCACAACGTCCCTGTGGCACTCACACTTTTCACGGTGGGTTCCATTCCTGTCATGTCCCATCCATGACAGGACCCAGCTGCCAGTTCCCAGATTCTCTGGAGCTGTGGGTCATGCCCCTTTGGCCCCTCCCCCCCATCCTGAAATTCTGCTGAATCTGCCCAAATCTGCAGGGTTTGGCTGTGGCTTGTGTATAAAAGGAGTGATTTTGGACAAACACTCTGTGTCTGCAGGATCCCAGGAACTGAAGAGCCAAGGGGCTTGTGAGTGGGGAGGCTTCATTCCCCATTTCTTCTTGGTTTTCCTCATTGTTTGGGGAAGGCCAGAAATTGAGGCTTTTTTCTGCCCACATTTCAGATTTTTTAACCCTTTCCCTTCCCCAGTTTTATGGCTTTTGCTCCCTTTCCCCCGCAAGTTTCATAATTTTATCCTTCTTGGGAATCCCCAAGTAACCCTTTTTCTTCCAAAATGTTGGGCTTTAAACACATTTTTTCCCCCATCCCAAGTTTTTTTATTTTTTGCCCGTTTCCCCCAAATCTCTGAAGTTTGCCATTTTTGTGCACTTTTCCCCCAAATTTCAGATTTTTTGCCTTCATGCCCAAAATTTGGTGATTTTTTTCCCCCTTTTTGAGGCCAAATTGAACATTTGGGAGGGTTTGTGTGGGAGCAGGTGAATGAATTGTTTTCCTGGATGTTGAGCCCCATTTTTGATCCCAATTTGGGGGATGTTGGGCACAAAAGAGCCATTTTGACCAAAACTGGTGAGATTTGGGGAAGAAATCATCCTTTCCGTAAAATTTTAGTGTGGATTTGGTGGAAATGGTGTATTGTGGTGGCATCAAGGGGATGGCTTGGCAGGAAGGCTGTGTCAGCATTTTAACCTCATTTTGACAGGAATCTTGGTGATTTGGGTTTAAATTAATCTGGTTTTTAAGTGAATCTGATGAAGATAGAGACTCTGATGCGGCCTGAAGCCAGGGGGGGTGGGGAGGATGGGGAGAGTGATGGTTGCCTCAGCTGTTTAATTCCATTTTGACCACAAGGGGAGGGGTTGAGGAAAAAAAAAACACTTGACCCAAAATGCGGCAATTTGGGAAGAAAAACCATTTGTATCCAAATTTGGGGAATTATGGACAAAATTCATGGAGTTTGGAATGTTTGGAGTGGATTTGGGGTCAGTGGGGGCCAAAATAATCCCCAAGACATTTCCATGGGGTGAAAAAATGCATTTGGGGGTACTGAAAGGTGTTTTGGGGTAATTTGGGTGTTATTTGAGGCTTTTGGAGACACCTCTCAGGGCTCACATGGATTTTCCCCATAAAATAATGATTTTTAGTGATTTTGAGTTTTTTTTCACAGGGATGGCACAAGATGGGATCTGGTGGCTCCTCCTCCTTCCCTTTTGTGGTAAGCAAACCCCCTGTTTTCCACACAAAATCCCCAAATTTCCTGGATTTTGTACTTATTACCAGGCTTTTTAGCATATAAAATGAAATCCTGAATCCCTGGGCTTGTTTTTGTGTGAAAATTCCCCTCTTCCCTCATTTTGTATTTTCTCCAACAACCTCTCAGCTGCAGATTTATTATTTTTAGCAAAAAAGCCCTTTTAATTTTTTTAAATCCAAACGCCTTTGGAATCTTTTATTTTTCATGAACGTCTCAATAATTTCAATAGAAAAATCCCGTTTTTCCTCACTTTCTACAGAAAAAAATTAAAAAGTGCACTTTATCCTGCTAATTTCAGTTTACTTCTTGGTTGTGGGTTTCTTCGTGTGGTGTTTTTGTTGTTGTTTTTTTTTTTGTTTTTTTGGGTTTTTTTTGTGAGCTAAAATTCTAATGATGAGTTTTATTGTTTTCCCAGGAAAAAAACCCAAAAGCTATATGCTGGAATTGTATTTTTTTTTTTTGGGGGGGGGGGGGGGGAAGATCTATTTTTAAAAAGGCTTTTTTAATGAAAAAAGTTCTTTTATTTGGTCTTTGTTAATAAAAGCAGTTGGTATTTAAAAACCACAACCCCTTTTATTTCGTATTTTCCTATTTTTTTTCCAATTTTCATTAAAACCTCTTATCAACCCAATTTTAGACAGTGTTTTAAAGAAAAAAAACCTTTTATTCCCTTAATATTTTTTAATTCTTTTTTTAAAATTTATTTTTAAAATTTATTCATTGAGGGGAATAAAAAGCCCTCTTGAACTCTGTTTTAGGTTTCAAGTATTTTTAAAGAAAAAACCTCATTCACTCTGTTCTAATTCTTAAAATCCTAATTGCTCATTTCCCTGTTGATTTTTCTTCAAAATCAGCCTGTAAAAAACCCCTTAAAAACCTTTTTTTATGTATTACTTCAGGAAGCTTCCTTTAATCCTATTTTTTATTCACAGTCAAACCTCTTTATTCCAAGTTTTTTCCCTCAAAACATTGAGATTCCATTTTTTTTTCCAAAAAAAATCACCAGAATTATGCTTTTTTTCCCCAATATTCACAATTACCTATTTTTTCAATTTAAAAAAAAATCTTTATCATAGATTTTTATATATAGACCGAGTTTTAATCAATTTTTATTTCATTTTGATGGTTTTTTTATCCTGAATATCTAAAAAATTCCTTTTTTTTTTTTTTTAATTCGGGAGGATAACCACTCTTTTTGACTTATTTTGGGGCATAAAAGGGGTATTTTTTTGTTTTGTAACATTTTAAAAATCTCTGAAAATATTTTTAATCATTTCAAAGTATCTTTTATTTGTTTATTTTTACTTTTATTTATTTTTATATATATTTTATCTATATCCATATCTATATTTCTACTTATATAAAATACCTAAAATTTTAATTGGCTAATACAATTAAATAGTGTAATTGAATAACATACTATTGACTAATAGGACAACAATTGCTTATTAATACTTACCTATAATTTTATATGTTGTGGATATATTATTAATATGCACAGACTATAATAGTTATATATGAATCTACAATATAATCTTTTCTGTAATTATATTAAAAATACAATGTATGATCTATTGTTCTATAATTATGTTGTTAGTATTATTATTCTTGATTTGCATTCTTTAGTAAGAATTTCTATGAAAATTCAGTACAAAATTATTTAAATGTTTATATGGATGTATAAAAGATGTGAAATATAAAAACATTTTAATATTTTGTATTCATATAATATATTAGTGTGTTTATTAATATGGCACACTATATATTGCTATTATATGCAACTATATCCAGTTATTGAGAGGTAATTATAAAATATAGAATAGATATTACTATAGATTTAATATATACATCTGTAGATTATTTTACAATGTACTATGACATAGAGTTGCATTATATTATATGAATGACATTGTTATTGTATTGTAATGTAATTATAACTGCATGCAATGAATGAATATAAAATTTACTAACACAGTTATATATTATTTTTGTGTTAGAATGTAATAGACACTATTATAATTGTTACATTAATTACATATAATGATAGATTACATTGCAATATAGTATAATGTAATGGTATATTAATTCTATTCTGGCCTACAATATATTCTCTACCTTTGTATTTTTGCTCCTTATTGCTTATTTTTGATTGATTTCTAGAGGTTTTTTTTTTTCCCCAAACCGTTTCTATGGAAACAAGAAATAAAATAATTTAAAGTCATTATCTGAATATTTTAATAGAGGAAATATGAATTATCTACTGTTGTATGTAATTATAAAAATAGCATGTAAATTTGTTTTCTATTATGATTAATACTGAAATAATTTCAATAATCACAGCAGTTATTATTGTGTTACTTTAATTATTTTTAATAATTATGGATTTGGATTAAATCTTTGCTGATATTCTATTAAAATTAGGTCCAAAATAATGGAAAAATTGCTACTGTATATTTAAATAGAACTATTGAACATTACAGTGTTATAATTAATAGATCTGTATAATAATAACATAGAAAACTATATAACCAAGTTATATCCTGGATAACAAATATAATAATACAGTAACAGGCTAAAAAAGTAATTGACGTGTTTTTACTGATATATGAGTCTTATATTATTAATATTTTATCAGTGTGCTAATAATTAGTAATATCCTAAAGGGTATTACATAATAATATTAATGTATCAATAACACGTGATATAACAGTATAAATACCTAGTCATATTGTTGTATTAGGGAGAGTATTTTATAGAATTAATATTAGTTAATGACACATTATTTCATATTATTAACACATTGATGTATTTTAATATTTTGTCAATAGAACATATAAATAAGAGTTTAATATTTATACATTAATATTTATAGTTTTATTCAAATGTTGTTTATTAACATAATAAACTAAATATAATTTCTATTATGATTGTATCTAAAAAGAGACTTTATAAATTGGATACTGCAGTCATATCTTTAAAGTAATGTCAGTACAATTCCTACTATAAAATAGGAAAATTGGTATATAAACACATATAAAATTGATATTAAAAATCAATATAAAAATATAAAAGCCCCTTTATTCAACCCCCTTGGTTGATATAAAAATTAACCAAGGCCCCGTTTTCCCCCTGTTTTCCCAGCATTCTCCAGTGCCAGCTACCGGGGCCGGGAGTTCCTGGCCGTGTTCCCACAGAATGATGACGAGTCTTCTAGCGCCTACCTGCAGCTGCTGCTCACTTCCTATGGCCCTGACGACACCCAGGTGTCGGTGACACTTCGTGGCGGCTCCATCACCCAGAATGTCACCCTGAGGCCAGATGTCACTGTGCCCTTGCCCCTCCCCGCTAACCTGGAACTCACTGGAAGCCGCACTTCCCATAAAACCTTGGTGGTCCAGGCCAGCGCTGACATCTCCGTGGTGGCTGTCAGCACCAAAGGCTACACCGTGGGTGCCACTGCCCTCCTGCCTGTGGAGAGTCTGGGCACCAGGTACTACGTGGTGACACCCCTTGGGAACAACACTTATGGCATGGCCGAGTTTGTGGTGGCCACCGGCGCCACCACCACCGCTGTCAGCATCACCACCACCACCACTTTCCACTATGCCGGGGCCACCTACATCCCTGGTGCCGTGCTGCGCCTGTTCCTGCAGCCCTACCACAGCTTGCAGCTCCAGAGCAGCCAGGACTTCACTGGCACAGTCGTGATGTCCGACACCCCTGTGGCCATCCTCAGTGACCACACCTGTGTCAAGGTGTCTGCTGGCTTTGACTTCGTGGTGGAGCAGCTCCTGCCAATGACAGCGTGGGGGAGGACCTATGTGGTGCCACCGAACCCGCTGCAGGCAGGCGCTGACTTTGTTTATGTGGTGACGGATGAAGACAACACCATCACCTACAACACCGGGAGCGGGAATGCCACTGTGGCCATGGTGGCAGGGGCGGTGCAGACGTTTGTGGTGAACCGTAACTCCCACCTGTACATCAGTGCTGTGGTGGCAGTGCAGGTGGTGTTTTTCTTCAGCAGGTCATCTTGGCAAGATCCCTTCCTCCTTGTTGTCCCACCTTTCAACGCTCACTGCACTGCATTCCGCTTCAGCAACGTGCCCAGCCAGAATAACCATGCCATCCTCATTGCACCCACCACTGCCACTGCCACTACCACCCTCAACCATTGGCCAGACAACACCGTGGCATGGCAGGCCATTCCTGGCACAGATTTCTCCTGGGCCAGCATCACCGTGAGCGCAACGATGCAGAGCGCCGAGAACTCGCAGGTGCCTATTGGCCTCCTGGTGTTTGGGTTCCAGAGTCACACTGGATACGGCTTCCCTGGGCTCTGTGCTGCCAGTGAGTACAGTCAGTCCATTGTTGCATCACTCCAACGGTTGGGTGTTGTCCAGTTGACCATTCACAGGGTTTCCCCTCCTTTTCAGTCCCCATACCGCTCTCCTGTGAGGATTTGGTATGCGAGGAGAGGTGTGAGATGGTGGATGGACAACCGGAGTGCATCCAGGAGATTTTCTCCACCTGTTGGCTTGCTGGCGGGCCACACTACCGGAGTTTTGATGGAAAATCCTTTGATTTCATGGGAACATGTACCTACACCTTGACCACCATCTGCAATCCGGATCCTACCCTTCCTGCCTTCTCTGTTGAAGTCAAAAAGGAGAAAAAGGAGAACTCCAAAGTTTCCTCCATCGGGTCCATCACCGTCCATGTTGACAACATCACTGTCACTGCTGTCCGGTCAGAGAACGGGATGGTGAGGGTAAGCAAAATACCATCATCATTCCCAAATTCCAAGTAATCTCATGGAATTTCACTGCAATTCCATATTTAGCAATGATCTTGAGGGTCTTTTCTTAAATAATTTCAGGATTTGCTGATGTGCAGGTAACCCTTGCATGAAAACACTTCCTGTCTTCTTCATCTCCATGTATTGCCCAATTTTGATGGGTTTTGGTTGTGTTGATGGTTGTTGTTGTCCTGCAGGTGAGCAACCTCCGCTCGCACCTCCCCATCTCCCTCTCCCATGGGAAGCTCCACATCTACAAGAAGGGTAAATCCATGTTGATCCACTCGGATTTCAACCTGAAGGTCCTCTACAACTGGGACGATCATGTAGTGATCAAGCTTCCGGCTACTCTTTCTGGAAAAGTCTGCGGAATGTGTGGGAACAACAATGGGGACCCCCAAGATGACGCCCTCTCTCCTGATGGAAAACAGGTGTGGGATATTGTGGAGCTGGGGAGGAGCTGGAAGGTGGCCAGTGAGAGTGGCTGCTGCCAGGACACCTGCGACGGCAACTGTGGGCGGTGCAGATGGGACCAGGTGGTGGCATACAAGGCAGAAACCTGGTGTGGGAAGTTGTCCCATCATTCTGGGCCATTCCAGTCATGTCATGACACTATCAGGCCCAATATCTACGTGAAGAACTGTATCAATGACCTGTGTGCCAATGAGGGACGTCATGATGTGCTGTGCCACGCCCTCCAGATCTATGCTGATGACTGCCAGGAGGAGGGGATCAATGTTTCCGATTGGAGGACAACAGTGGGATGTCGTGAGTAGAGGGTGGTTGGGTAAAATACTCCTTGGGGTGGGCGGAACCTAATTAATGTGGGACTGAAGATCCATGGGATCATGGGTTGGGAAAGGTTATGGCAGCAGATCCAGGCAGGAAGGCCATGGAATTCCATACAGACTCCAGAAAGTCCAGGTGGAAGGCCTAGGAAGTCTGTGGAGACTTCAGAAAACCTATGGAGCCTCCAGGATATCTGTGTAGATAGTCAAAGAAGTCTCTCTCGCCATGTGCCACTGCACCCTGACCACTGTCTCCCTCCCTGTCCGGCTCTCACTTGCCTGCCCAACAGCACCTACAGCACCTGTGGCCTTGCCTGCCCTGCCACCTGCAACATTCCTGCTGTGTCATCCAGCTGCACTGCTGTCACCACCTGCGTGGACACCTGCGTGTGCCATGAGGGCCTTGTCCTTGATGGCAACACCTGCTACCCCCCTCTGAATGTGGCTGTGTCTTTCGGGGTCTCTTCCGTGGCCTTGGTGAGGAATTTTGGGGTGACCTCACCTGCACCCAACGCTGCGTTTGTGACGCGGAGCAGCGGCAGGCGGTGTGCCGGGATTCTGGTTGTGGCGCCAAGGAGGAATGCCGAGTGGAGGAGGGGATCCAGGATTGTTATCCCAAAATTTCTGGGGTCTGCACTGCTGTTGGAGCCACCCACTACGAGACCTTTGATGGCAAGAGATTCGTCTTCCAGGGGACATGTACCTACCTGTTGGTTGGGTTATGTGAGGACACCCCAAATTTGGTGGGATTCCAGGTATTGGTGCAGAATGGCCACCGGCGTGACAAGCTCATGTCATCCATTGCTGTGGTGACAGTCAAAGTCTACAACAAAACCATCAGCATCAGCAGGGAACACCCTGGAAAAATCATGGTGAGTTTAGGGAATGATCCCTTATCTTTTCACCACATTCTGCACCTCATCCCAAACCTCATCCCATTAACAAGTGCTTAAATCTGAAATGTAATAGAATCAATGTCATTTGGGTGTTCCAGCTGTTGAAAGCGGAATTGGAATTTGCCATCAGACCCAAAAGTTATCAATTTTTATGGTTTTCTCCCCAGATCAATGAGTGGTTGATCAGCCTCCTCTTGGGACTTGGACCTTCTCACCCTCTTAAATCCCAAATTTAATTCAATTCAAAATTTAATTAAATCAATGCTTTTTGATTGCTCTGGCTGTTGAAAATAGTTGGAATTTACCATCAGGCTCCAAATTTGATCACTTTTTATGGTTTTCTCTCCAGATTGATGAGCAGTTAGTCAATCTCCCGTATCGCTACAGTGAAAGAAAGATTGTTGTCTATCGTGACGGGCAGGACGTGGTGGTAGAGACCAATTTTGGCCTCGTTGTCACCTGCGACTGGTACAGCCACATCACAGTGCCCAGTGGCTTTGCCAACACCCTGTGTGGGCTCTGTGGGAACTACAATGGCGCCGCCAGCGACGACATGTGACATCAGACCCAGATGCCTTTGGGAGCAGCTGGAAGGTCACAGATGTCCCAGGATGTGGTGAGAGGTCAACAGTGGAATGTTCCAGCACTGTTGCACCTTCCCGGCTTCAACAGCAAGTATCTGGGAAGGGGTGTGAAATTATTTTGGAAGCGGATGGACCTTTTGGAGCATGTCATGGTCATGTTGATGCCCACCAGTACTTCCAGAGCTGCATCCATGACTCCTGCCTGTTCCCTGATCAGGAAGAAGGGATGTGTGCAATCATTGCCCTCTACGCCACCAGATGCCAGACTGCTGGTGTGTCCATTGGGAGGTGGAGGACAGATAATTTCTGCTGTAAGTTGGGATAATGGGAGGGATTTTCCTTCAGCAGTATCCAGAGGATCTGCAAGTCTGCTCCAAATCCATGTATGAACAAGCCAGAGGTGGGTGTGAATCCAGTGGGATTTCCACCCAAACTCTTGGTTGATCCCATAATCCACCCAAAATAAACCCTTCCTAAGGTAGCTGTCTCATCTGGAATAAGTAACCCCTTCTAAATCTCCAGTTTCCTGGTTTTGGCTACAAAATGGATAATTTAGCGGGCCAACCACCAAAAAATGCACCAAAAATAGTGGAATTGTGTTAAAGGGATCCAGCTTGGAGGTCAGTTGAGGACCCAGTGTGGAGCAATTCTTTGGGTGAATGTTGCATTTTTCTCCATGAAAATGTGGGAAATTGGGTGGTTTAGCAGTAAGAATTCCTATTGTAATGGGCTGGCATATTCTTTATGGATGATCATTGGATCGTCATCAGATAATCATTGGGTCATCATTTGATGATGCCCCTCATCACATCCGCAGGGAGGAAAATTGAGGGTTTGCCATGAAACTGGGCTAAAAATCTCTGTATTTGGTGAAGTTTGCTCCTGAATTCCAGGAAATTTCCAGGATTTGGCTTGGAATTTCCTGGTTCCTCAGGAATCCCATTGTCTCCCGGCAGATATTCCCTGTCCTTCCAACAGCTCCTATGAGCTCTGCTCGCACACCTGCCAGCACACCTGCGGCGCTGACTCTGCCACGTGCCCAGGGCGGTGCCGTGAGGGCTGCACATGTCAGGATGGTTTCATGCTCAGCGGCGATGAGTGCGTCCCCACGTCCCACTGTGGCTGCAGCCACCACGGAGTCTACTACAAAGAGGGGGAGACGTTCTACCCCACAGAGAAGGAGATGTGCCAGTGCCTCTCTGGTGGCACTGTGAAGTGCCAAAATA
Source organism: Chamaea fasciata (assembly GCF_029207755.1). Taxonomy (NCBI): domain Eukaryota; kingdom Metazoa; phylum Chordata; class Aves; order Passeriformes; family Sylviidae; genus Chamaea; species Chamaea fasciata. The sequence goes on along the minus strand of NW_027094114.1, from coordinate 4,712,375 downwards.
CTTCCTGTCCTGATGGCCGCCCTGGGAAGGTCATTGATGGTGTCTTCCAGTGTCCCTTGCAGGTGTCCAGCACCTGCGTGGCCACAGGTGACCACACCTATGTCAGCTTTGATGGGATGGCCTTCAACATCACTGGTACTTGTTCCAACATCCTCACCCAGACCTGCACAGGTGACAACGCGACATCATTTACTGTCACAATCCAGAAGGAGGCGCGGCAGAAGGGGAAGGTCTCTGGGATACAAGCATTGTCTGTGGAAGTCTATGGGGTCACCTTGACCTTGAAACAAGGAGAGAGGGCAGATGTCATGGTAAGGTGGCACTTGATATTCCAGATCTCATGGGATGCCCCCCAAATTGGGTTTCCTTGATGCAAGAGACACCTCAGCCCATCTCCAAGCCCAGTCCATACTCCTGCCAACCTTTCTTTGTAAGCAAGGTCTGTAAATGCACTAAAACTTTGGTGGGAAAGTGTTTTCCCTAAATTTTTTGTTCTACCTCAATCAGCCGCAAATCTGTGCTTCCTTGATGAGGGGAGCCCTCACTCCATCTGCAAGACTAATCCATTCTCGTCCGAACTTTTCCTTCCAAGTGGGATCCACAAATGTGTCAGAATATTGTTTGGAAGATGTTTTCCCAAAATTTTTTGTCTCACCTTCTCACTGGAGGACTCTTCCTTCTCTATCCCAGGTGGATTCCATCTCCCACCACCTCCCCACCATCCTGAGAGAGGGACAGGTCCAGGTCTATGTACATGGGACAGGTGTCCTGCTCCGCACTGACTTCGGCCTCGTTGTCCACTATGACCTTGTCCAGCACGTGATGGTCACAGTCCCCCAGACCTACATGGGGCGCCTGTGTGGCCTCTGTGGCAACTACAATGGCCAACGCAATGACGATTTCCAGCTCTCCAGTGGCCAACTGGCTCCAGATGCAACAGCCTTTGGATCTGCATGGAAAACAACAGACACGCCTTGCGATGACACGTGTCCCAAGGATGAGTGTTCCACCTGCCCAGAGGAGAAAGTGGCAGTCCTCCAAAGACCCAACTACTGTGGCCTCCTCACGGCCCCCGAAGGTCCCTTTGGCTCCTGCCATCGCATGATCGACCCCATCCCGTATTCCCAATCCTGCATCCATGACCTCTGTATGATGGGAGGGGACACGCATGTCCTGTGCCAGAATATCCAGAGCTATGTCACCATGTGCCAACATGCCGGAGTCACTGTGGGGGCTTGGAGGACACCATCCTTCTGCCGTGAGTTTTGGGAGGGCACAGGGGAAAATGTCCTGTTTGGGGTTGGGAAGATCTCCAGGTGATACTGGAGTTTGGGGGGGCACAGGCGGGGAATGTTCCCTGTTTGGGTGTGGGTGACAGTGGTGACACCATGGGGTGATGGGATGAGCTTTAAGGTCCCTTCCAATACAACTCAATCCATGATTCCATGAAAATTCCAGCCCTCACCTGCCCAGCCAACAGCACCTACTCCATTTGCACTAACACCTGTGCCAACACCTGTGCTGGAAATGCCACCACCTGTCCCCAAACCTGCACTGAGGGCTGCCAGTGCCATCAGGGCTTTGTCTTTGATGGACACAGTTGCATTCCTGAGGAGCACTGCGGATGCTTTAGCGATGAGGAAGACTATAAGGTAGTATTTCTGCCCTTTTTTCCTGTTTTTAGGCATTTATGTCTTTTTTCCCTTCATTTTTTCCCTATTTTTATACATTTGCTTCCTTTTTTTCTTTCATTTCCTTCTTCCTTCTTCTATTTTTATGTCTTTAGCTATATTTTTCCTCATTTGTTTTCTCTTCTCTCCTATTTTTCTGCATTTACCTGTTTTCATGTTGTTTTCTTTTTTCCTAGCCTAATGTATTTACATTTTAAAAGTTAATTTCCCCCATTAAAAATTAATTTCCCCCTATTTTTATGCATTTACACCTTTATTTCTTGCATTTCCCCCTATTTTTCTATCTCATTTTCCCACCATTTTTCCCCTTTCCATCCCCCTATTTTTATGTCATATTTCTCTTGCATTTCCTTTCTTTTCCTCTATTTTTAGGCAGTGAAATCTTTTTTCTTGCCTGTATTTCTCCCTGTTATACATTTGCATTTCTTTTTCTGCATTTCCCACATTTTTCCTATAATTATGCTTTCCCCCAGCATTTCCCCCCTATTTTTATGCATTTATGTCTTTTTTTCCCTGCATTTCCCCCTTTTCCTCTATTTATAGGAAAGGTAAGTATGTACATCCCTTTGCCTTGCAATTTGTTCACTATTTTCCCTATTCTTCTCCATTTATGCCCTTTTTTTCTGCATTTTTTCTTTATATCCCCTATTTTCATGGGTTTCCCTTTCTCCCTTCTCCCTCCCCACAGCCCCATGAGATGTTTTTCAGGGATCACTGCCAGCGCCGTTGCACCTGTGTCCCTGGCCAGGGCCTTACCTGCCATGAGCACACTTGCACTGAGGACGAATCCTGCGAAATCCGGGAAGGGGTCTTGGGATGCATCAATAAAAGTGAGGAAAAATGAGGGAAAAGGGGACTTTCGATGCAAAGTGGATCTGGGGATGCTTGAGGGGTTGACTGTGGAAAAAAGGGAAAGGGAGGTGGAGGGAACAGAATCCTGCGTGTGTCACTAAGCCTCAGGGATGGGGCAATTCTTCTGATGGTTTCTCCTAAGGTTTCTCCCATCCCATGGCTTCTTCTGTGGTCTTTCCCATGGTTTTTCTCATTGTTTTTCCCATGGTCTTTCCCATGGTTTTCCATCCCATGATTTCTCCCATGGTTCATTCCACTACTGTTCCCATAATTTCTTCCATACGGTGATTTTTCCTATTCCGTGGTCTTTCTCATCTCAGAGTTTTCTCTCTCATGTGAGTTACCCCCAATTTTTTCCCTATCCTTTTCCCCAGCCCATGGCTTCCTGCAGTGTTTATCTCCTATTTCACCCAGCCCACGGCTCATCCTGCTCTCCCTCTCCTCCCAGACCCCTGCAAGTCCCTGCACTGCCGCCCCAAGGAGCGCTGCCGGCCCCACGGTGCCCAATCCCGCTGTGTCCCGGCCCTGGTTGCCACGTGCTGGGCATGGGGTGACCCACACTTCCGCACCTTCAACGGCCTTGACTTCGACTTCCAAGGAACCTGCACCTACACCATGGCCGAATCCCATGGAAATGACCCTGGGCTGGTGCCCTTCAGGGTTGAGGCCAAGAACGATATCCGTGGCGGGATCCAATCTGTGTCCTATGTCTCCTTGGTCAATGTTGACGTCTACGGACAACGCATCTCCTTCCACCGGAATGAAGTTGGAAAAGTCCGGGTGAGTTGGGTGGAAATATGAGATTTTGGGCTTTTCCCCCACTTTTTGCTTCATCCAGCCAGTGCCAATGTTATTTTGGGATAAATCAGTCAGATTGGGAGATGGATTGTTGAAATGTTGGGATATTTTGGGAATAAAATGTTTGGATATGTCAGGAATAAAAAGTTGAGAAATGGTGGGAACAAAATATGGGAAAGAGAATATCTGGAAATTTCAGGAACAGAATGTTGTGATAAGCTTGGAATAAGATGTTGGGATTTGTTAGGAATGAAATGTTGGGGTATGTCAGCAATAAAACAGGATATGCCGGGAATAAGATGTTGAGATAAACTGGGATAAAATGTTGGTGTGTCTAGAGAATAAAATATTTGGGTATTTCAGGAATAAAATGTTGGGATGCAGCAGGGATAAAATACTCTGGGGTGTTTGGATATTTTGGGAATAAAACATTGGGTCATAGTGGGAAGAGAATGTTGGGGTATGTCAGTAGCAAAATATGGCAGGAATATAATGTTGGGATATGTAAGATGTAAAATGTTGGGATATGATGCAATTTAGCATTGGAATATGCTGGGAATAAAGAATGGGGCTATGTGGGGAATAGAATATTAGGGTACATTTGGAATAAAATATTGGTGTGTGTTGAGAATAAAACATTCAGATAACTGGGAACGTTGGGCCGTCGGCAGGTGAATGGGGAGGTAACGCTGCTCCCAGTGCTCCTGGCAGATGGGAAGGTGCGGGTCCGTCCCAGTGGGCTCCGTGTTGCTCTGGAGACAGACTTTGGTCTCCGGGTCTCCTATGACTGGAACTGGCACCTCCTGATCGACCTCCCCAGCAGCTACTTCCGCCATGTCCGCGGCCTCTGCGGGAATTTCAACCTCAAGCCCCTCAACGACATCCCCGAGGCTGGTGACAACATCACTGCCATTGTCACATGGGCCAAAAGCTGGAAAAGTGCTGACTCTGAGGCCAGTGACCCAATTTGTTGGGACTATTGTGATGGAACATGCCCAGTGTGTGATGAGGATAAGAAGGAGCTTTATGGCAGGAACCAATATTGTGGGATCATCAAAAAATCCTTCCAGGGACCCTTCAGAGCATGTCACAACATAGTGAAGCCTCAAGACTTCTATCACAGCTGCCTGTCAGACCTATGCCTGAGTGATGGGGCGAGGTCGATCCTCTGCCAGGTGCTGGAGACATACGCGGCAACGTGTCGGAAGCGTGGAGCTGTGGTCCATGACTGGAGGACGCCATCAGGATGCCGTAAGAGCTGGGGTTTTCTTTGAGAAGGGAAGGAGCCAGAGTGGGGGAGGAGGGGAATGGAGTGGGATCCATCCTGGGTTGAAGCCTTCAAATCCCTCAGGTGATCCTTGCAAGTTCTCCAGAACTGTCTTCTGGTGTTCCAGCCTCTTCTTTGTGGCCCAGAACTCACCACATCTTTCTAAGAATCCATACCACATTTTCCAGATCTTTCCCACATGAGCCAGGCCCTTACACTTGTGTCCCAGATGTATCCCACACCCATCCTGCATTTTCAAGACCTTTGCCACATATTCCAGGCCTTTATCCTTGTGTCCCAGACCTCATCCTGTGCATTCCAGACCCCATGCCACATGGCCCAGACCCTTGCCACATGGCTCAGACCTCATGCCACTTTTCCCAGTCTCTTCCCATGTTTCCCAGACCTTCCTCCTTACAATCCAGACTCTTTTTGTTTTCTAGACCCTTCCCCATGTTTGAGACCCTTTCCCAATCCCCATCCACTTTGTTGAATGCTGTCTGCTCCCCTAATCCCTCCCTCACCCCAATTTCCTCCCCCTGCAGCCTTACCTTGCCCTGAAAACAGCCACTATGAGCCCTGTGGCAACGCCTGTCCAGCCACCTGCTCTGACTGGGACAGTCCAACCACCTGTGACCAGCCCTGCGTGGAGACCTGTGCCTGTAACACTGGCCACATGCTCGGTGGCGGACAGTGCGTACCAGTGTCCCGCTGTGGCTGCACCCGTGATGGCCGCTACTACCGCCCTGGTGAGGAGTTTTGGGGCGATGAGACCTGTCGCTCCAGATGCAGGTGTGACACGGAGCTGGGAATGGTGGTATGCGAGGACTCCAGGTGTAAGCCGGGTGAGGTGTGCGCGGTGGTGAAGGGCGTGCGGCGGTGCGTGGCCAACAGCCGCTCCATCTGCGTGGCCACTGGTGACCCCCACTATACCACCTTCGATGGGCACCGCTACGACTTTATGGGTACCTGTGTCTACCTGTTGGCTGGGCTCTGCTCCACTGACCCCACCCTCATCCCCTTTGCCGTCACTGTGGAGAACAATCACCGTGGCAGCCACCTGGTCTCCTTCACCAAGGTGGTCACCATGGAGGTGTACAACATGATCCTCAGCCTCAGCCAGGAACATCCCTGGAAGGTCAAGGTAGGGATGAAGGAGATGATGGGGGTGGTTCAGAGTCATTGCATGGCATCTGGGGAGGGCTCAAAGTCATGGTATGGTCTTCAGGTGCATTTCAAGGTCATCACATGACACCTGGGTGGAGTTTCAAGTCCTTGTAAGGTGTTTAGGTGGGTTTCGAAGTAATTTCAAGGCATCTGATTGGGTTTCGAGATCCTTCTATGGTGTTCAGGTGGGTTTCAAAGTCATTGGGGTGGCATCTGGGTGGGCTACAAAATCACCTTGGTAGGCTTCAAAGTCATTGCATGGTGTCTTGGTGGGCTACAAAGCCCTTGTGTGGCATCTGGGTGGGTTTCAGGGTCATTCTATGGCGTTGGGTAAGGTTTCAAGGTCATTGTATGGTCTTCAGGTGGGTTTCAAGGTCATCATGTGGCATCTAGGTGGTCTTCAAGGTAATCCTTTGACACCTGGGTGGGTTTCAACTTCATTGTCTTGACCTCATGCCACCCACGGTTCTCTTTCCCAGGTTAATGGTGTCCTGTTGGACCTTCCCTTCACCCACAACCAGCAGCTCCAGGTGTCTCTCTGTGGCGTCTACGGCTTCATCACCACTGACGCGGGTGTCACTGTCACTTTTGACTGGTACAGCTATGCCCGTGTCATCGTCCCCAACACCTACGTTGGTGCTGTCTGCGGCCTCTGCGGCAATGCCAATGGCGACCCCCATGATGACTTTGTCACCCGCGATGGCCGCCGTGCTGACAACGAGACGCACCTGGGGGACAGCTGGAAGGTTGGCGATGTCCCTGGGTGCTCACCTGGGTACAGTGAGGGCTGCCAGGTGTGCAGCGACGCCCAGAAACGTGCCTACCGTGGGGACAAGCACTGCGGGCTGCTGGTGAAGAAACGGGGGCCCTTTGCCGCCTGCCACGACGTCATCGACCCCACCCCTTACTTGGATGACTGTCTCTTTGATGCCTGCCTGTACGAGGGACACCAGGACACCGTGTGCCAGGCCATTGGCGCCTATGTTGCTGCGTGCCAGAGCCAGGGCGCTGATGTGCGGCTGTGGCGCACAACTGCCTTCTGCAGTATGGGGAGACTTGGGGGCCTTGGGAGAGTAGGGGGCCTTTTGGAGGGCAGAGAGGGACACAGGGGTTAGGCAAGGAGTTTTGGGCTGTCCGTGGAGGATTCTGTGGTGTCTGGCAGGCGGAAGGAGGGTTGGGCCTGTCTATGGAGGCTTTGGGCTGTCCATGGCCAGTTTGTGGTGTTCCCAGGGGTTTTTGGGTCTCCATGGGGAGCTTTAGGGCGTCAGTGGAAGTTTTGGGGTGTCCATGGGGGGTTTGGGATCTGCATGAGGGGGTGTTGAGGATTGGATGGGAGGCTTTGGAGTTCAGACAAGGGAGTTTAGGGATGTCCCTGGGGAGTTTGGGAATTTGGGGCCTGCATAGGGAGTTTTGGGGCATTCATGGGAATTTGGGGTATCCATGAGGGTTTTGAGGGTTTGCAGGGAGTTTTTTGTGTCCATGGGGGTTTTTGTCCTTCTCCCTTCCTGACAGGTCCCGTGTGTCCCCCAAATCAGCACTATGAGCTCTGCGGGTCCCCCTGCCCCCCCACCTGCCAAGGCGAAGCTGGACCTCAGGACTGCTCTGATGCCTCCACATGCACTGAAGGTTGTTTCTGCAATCCCGGATTTTTCCGGAGTGGGGATCACTGCTTGCCCCTCCCCCAGTGTGGCTGTGTTTTGGAGGGCCGCTACTACCCCCGGGGGGTGCAGTTTTACCCTGAGCCCCCCTGCACTCAGCGCTGCGTCTGCTCCGAAAATGGGGGGCTGGAGTGTCACCCCACTCCAGGCTGCTCCAGTGACGAGGAATGCACAGTGCAGGATGGGGTGCTGGGGTGCCAGCCCCGCACCTGCAGACAGTGCCAGGTTTTGGGGACAGGGGCTTACAGTACCTTCGATGGGCACCTGGGGAATTGTGGGGGGTCCTGCACCCTCCTGCTGCTGCAGTTGGAGAGGGGTGAGCCTGAAGAAGAGCTGGAGTCTATCACAGTGGCCTTGGAGCAGGAGGACACACAAGTGCAGCGGGTGACGGTGATGGCACACGGAGTGACCGTGGTGATGGACAGGGGACAGCAGTGGGAGGTGACGGTGAGTGGAGGGCCTGGGGCCTTGGGGATGCAATCTCCGGTTTTGGAGACAAAAATATTTGGGGGACAAAAAGAGGGATGGAAATGGGGTTTTGGGAGGTGCAGCACTGAGGAAAGGCCTGGTTTAGGGTGAAAGCTCTGACTTTGAGGTGCATGCCCCGTTTTGTGGGTGCAAGCCATGTTTTGGGACAAAGCTTTTGGGGGTGCAAGCCTAGTTTGGCAGGTACAAACCGTGTTTTGGGGGATTGTTGGGGGTTAGGTTTGTTCCTTCTTTCTCTAAAGAATTTTTTCCCCACAAGTTACCAAGGAGACCAAGTGTTGGATACTTGAGAGTACTTAAACGAAACAAAGAGGTGGACAAAAGGTGGAAGGGGGAGATAACGCAGGTAAAAGACAAAGCTTGAGGCAGCTGCGTGCTTTTCTTCTTCCGGCGTTCGGGGAGACGCGTGTCTGCCGCTCCTCGAGGAGCTCAGCCGCCGCAAAGCACACCGAGCGGAGAACGGCTGTTGCTGGCTGGAGGAGTTTCACTGTGGCCAAAGGGATCCAGTCCTGGGAAATCTACTATCACCGGGTCGGCCTGAATCCGGAGTTTTTTCCCGGCCACCCGCGGGGAGCTGCCTCGCCTTCAGCTTCTTCGGCGCTGCTCCTCTTGCTACAGCGTGACCCTGCACCCCCTGCGCTGCCGGGACATCCTGCCCCTGCCTGCCGGGACACCCTGCCATCCCAGCTACCAGCCCAGGACTTTTCCACTGTTTCAGCTTGGTGCTCTGAGGATCCTGCAGGGACACCAAAACCAAACTGCCCTGGGTTTTGTGAAACAAAGCCGTCAAGGTTTTTGGTACTGTTGTCGTTTGTCATTAATGCTGTAGTTGTTTGGTGGGGGGGGAGTTGTTTTTTTTTGTGTTTGTTTGCTTTGTATTACATACTAGTAAAGAACTGCTATTCCTATTTCCCAAATCTTTGCCAAAGAGCCTCTGATTGTAATTTTACCTAGCAGATACCTGTCTTCCTAAACCAAGACAGGGATAAAAAGGGGTTGGGTGAAAAAGAGGGGGTAAAAATGGGATTTTGAGGGACATGGCAGTGGGGAAGGGGTTTTTTGGGGGTGTAAGGGCTGCTTTTGGGGTACACACACTGCTTCTGGTGAGCACTCTTGGGACCCTTTCTGGAGTGCTAAACCGGGGTTTGGGGTGCAGACCATGATTTTGGGGTTGAAAACTCTCTTTTTGGAGTGTAATCACCGTCCCTTTTTGGGATGTAAACCTTGAGTTTAAGGTGCACAGAAGAAGTCTAAACTCTTGTTTTGGGGGTGCAAACCCTGTTTTTGGGGATGCAAACCTTATTTTGGGAGGTTAACCCCACCTTTGGTGATCCGACTTCCCTTTCGAGATGCTCACACCGTTTTCCCCAGGTGGATGGCGAGCGCCACTTGCTGCCACTGTGGCTGCGTGGGGGCGCGGTGGGGGTGGCGCAGGTGGGGTCCCACCGACTGCTCCAGGTCCAGGGGGGCCCCAAAATCCTCTACGATGGCAAGGCATATGCGGTGCTTACGCTGCCCCCCTCATCCCGCTGCCCCCGGGGCCTCTGCGGCAACTTCAACGGGGACCCCAAGGACGACGACCCCGACGGGGAGGCTCTGGGCGGCCTCCCCCCAAACTGCACCCGCCTGGCGCCCGCCCCCAGCTGCTCCCCGGCCCAGGCGCGGCGCTGCGCGGTGCTGGCGGACCCCGAGGGACCCTTTGCGGGCTGTCACGGGGCGGTGCCGCCCCGCACGTACCGGGTGACCTGCGAGCGCCAGGTGTGCGGGGGAGGCGGCGACCCCTGCCCCGGCTTTCAGGGCTATGGAGCCGCGTGCCAGGCAGCTGGAGGCGCTCTCCGGGAGTGGCGGGAGACCACGGGTTGCCGTGAGTAAATGGAGGGGTCGGGAATTTGAGGTGACAGGAAGTTTGGAGTTGGGAATTTGGGGTGGTGACGTTTTGGGAGGATGGGAATTTAGGGCTCAGGATTTTTGTGGGGTCAAGAATTCTGCAGGGAGTGGAAATTTTGGTGGGGGTGGGAATCTGGAGGTCTGAGGGAGTGGAATGGAACAGGGGCTCATTCCTGCATGGAAAAAGGGGTACATGTCCGCATTTCTAAGCCCCCATCTGTAGAATGCCCAAATCACCCCTCCCCCCCCAAAACGGCAAGCCTGTGTCCTGCAGTGGAACCCTGTGCAACCAGGAGGGCCCTCCCGATGTCCCACAGTGGGAGCCCCATGGGACCACCCACCCCAAAGATGGGATGGCATTGATCCCAGGAGATACCTGTTGACCCCAGATGATCTCCCAGTAGCCCCATTGACCCCCTTTGTTTCTTCCCTCCCTCTCCCAGCTCTCACCTGCCCCCCCCAAGAGCCACTACCAGCTGTGTGCCCGCACCTGTGAGCACACCTGCGCAGGTGTGTCGGCCCTGCCCCCCTGCAGCGAGCGCTGCTTTGAGGGGTGTCAGTGCGCCGAGGGGCTGCTGTTCGACAGCGCCCGCTGCGTCCCCCCGGAGACCTGCGGCTGCCTCCACCAGGGGCGCTACTTCCAGGTGGGTGTGGCCCCGGTGCCTCCCAATACAGCCCAATTCCAGCCCTAGCTCCTTCCAGGCTCCCCATGTTGATGCCGGGTCCCTTCAGTGTGCCTCCCACAGTGTTCCCAGTCCCTGCCAGTACACCCCAGTTCCCCACCAGTCCTTTCCGGTTTCCTACCGAGTGACCCCCCAGTGTCTCCAGTCCCTCCCAGTACATCCCAGTTCCTTCCAGTGTGCCCTCCCCAGTGTTCCCAGTCCCCTCCAGTTTGCCTCACAGTCCCTCCAAGTGCAACACAGTTCCTCCCCATCCCTTCCAGTCTCCCCCAGCTGATCCCAGGTCCCTCCAATGTGCCTCCCACAGTGTTCCCAGTCCCTCCCAGTACTCCCCAGCATCCCCCATGTCACCATTTCTCCCCAGTGTACCCTACTTGCCCCAAACACATCCCCCTGTGCATCCCCCTTTGCCCCAGGGTCTCCCCTCCAGTCTCCCCCGGTATTCCCTGTATTATCCACAGTGCCTCCCAGGGTATTCGAGTCCCCCCCCACTTTCCCCCACAGTGTTCCAAATCCCTCCCAGTTTGTCTCTGTTCCCCCCACAGTGCCTCCCAATGCATCCCAGTCCCTTAGTGGGGGGACTTAGTGTCCTTCCCCGTGTCTCCCAGCATGTTCCAGTGTCCCTCTGTGTCTCCACCAGTGTCCCCCAGCACGTGCCAGTGCCCTCGATGGGGGGACATGGGCACACACTGGGGACATGCTGGTGGTCCCCATGGGCACCAACTGGGGATATGGAGACACACGGGGAAATGGGAGACATGGGTCCCCTTCCCCCCTCCCACGACACCTCACAGCATCATCATCCCCATTTTTTTGGCCATTTAAAGCTACTTTTCCCCACTTTCTATATTTTATCCATGGAAAACAGATTGCTGAGACCATCCTGACCCCTGACTGCTCCCAATCCTGCACCTGCCGGGGGCCCGGGGGCCTCCAGTGCCGCCCCTTCACTTGTCCCTTCAGCCACACCTGCGGCCTCCATGACGGCGTCCGCACCTGCATTGCACACCCAGGGCGCTGCGCCCTGTCCCCTGCCACCCGCTTTGTCACCTTTGACGGTGTCACTGGAGCCACCCTGGCCACTGGCATCTATGTGGTGGCCAGTGTGTGTGACCCCCGGGACCCTGCATGGTTCCGGCTGCTGGGGGACATCAGGGACATTGGGGACCAGCCGGCAGTGGTGGCACTTCACCTCTTCACTCCCCACAGCCTCATCACTGTGCGGAGGAACAGGAAAGTGTGGGTAAGTTGTCACCACCCTGGGTGGCACCCAAAAATGTCACCATCCTAAACATCCTCCTGACCTTCATTTTAATTTAAAAAAAAATCGTGGTTTTTTCCCCTAATTTCAGACCAGGTAAGAGTCCCCATGGGCTGTCCAATCCCACCAGCACCACAGGATATTCTTACCTTAATTTTGCTCCAAATTGCTCTTTTTCCTCCCTGATTTCCTACCAGTGAAGCACCTGTGTGGGTGGTGGTCACTAAGAAACATCCATAAATTGACGCACCCCATAATTTTGACCAAAGTTGCTCTTTTCCCCCCCAGTTTCATGTCAGAGAAGCACCTCCATGGGTTGTCCCTCATCCTACCCCCACCATGCCTTGACGCATCCCATCATTTGTCCACAAACTCCCTCTTTTCCACCCAGATTCCTCCAAGTAGCCTTCACCCCTGTATCACCCCAAATCCCCTTTTTTCCCCTAATTCGGTGTTCTCCAGCTCAACGGGGTCCCCACGCCCCTGCCCTTGAAGCTCCCGGGGCCGTTGACCATCACGGAGACGCACGCAACCCTCCGGATCAGCTGAATCCCGGGATTCCTGGTGGAACTGGGCACCACGGGGGTGACAGTGGAGGTGCCCAGGGAAGCACAGGTGACGCTCTGTGGCCTCTGCGGCGACTATGACGGTGCCACCAGCAACGACCTGCGAGGGCCCGATGGGACGGTGACGAGCGACATGCAGGCACTGGCCAAGGCCTGGTGGGTGCCCGACTTCACCCAGGTGGGTGTCACTGGGGGAGGGGTGTCGGGGGGATTTGGCTGTCTTGGGGGTGGCAGTAGGGGGAACAGTGCCAAAAAAAAGGAGGGGGGGGGAATAGCCTGAAAAAGAGGGAAAGAATCCCCCCAAAAGGAGAAAGAAGGCCCAAAAGATGGAAAAGAGACCAAAAAGAGGAAAAAGAGTTCCCCAAAAGGGAGAAAAGAGCCCCCAAAAGATGGGAAAGAAGACCAAAAAGAGGGAGAAGAGCCAAAACTAGAGAAAGGACCCAAAAATCAGAGTAAAGGACCCCAAAATAGTGGAAAAAGAAAACAAAAAAGGGAGAAAGAGCACAGATGGGGGAAGTAACTCCAAAAGATGGGAAAAGAGACACATAAATGAGGAAAGGAGCCCAAAAGTTTGGGAGAAGAGAACAAAGAAAGGGAGAAAAGACCCCTCAAAGAGGAAAAGAACTGAAACAAGTGGGAAAAGATAGAGGAGAAAAGAGGGGGGGGAAAGGGTGGAAAGAGGCCCCCAAATTTGATGAAAAGCTCAAAATGGTGGGAAAAAACACAAAGAATGGGTGAAGGACCCAGAAAAGCTGAGGGGGGACGGGGGAGGGGGGAAGAAGTATTAAAACATAAGAAAGAGCCAAAAAAAAAAATGCGGGGAAGAGAGAGAAAAAGGGGAAAGAGGCCAGAAATATATGGGAAAATATGTGAAAGCGGGGGGAGGGGGGGGTGGGACGGGGGGAGGAAAGAGACCAAAGAGAGACACCAGAAAAGGGGAAAGAGCCCCTCAAAAGCAAGGGGGGAGGGGGGGGGGAACGACACAACGAAAAGCACAAAAAAGGGGGAAAAAAGCGCCCAAAACCAGGGAAAAGTGAATGAAAAAGGGGGAAAGAGCCCCTCAGAGTGGGGAAAGAGACCAACAACAGAGGGGGAAGAGTTCAAAAATGGGCCTAACAAGTCCAGAAAAGGGGGAAAAGATCCTAAACCGGGGGAACTGCCACAAAGTCCCCCTCGATTTTCCCTTTCTTTCCACCCAGTGATGTGGAAAATTGACATTTCACCTGGGTGGCCGCACCCCATCACTGACGTCATCCTTAAACTGCCTCAGATCCGGAAAACCCGGATTTTTATAAACCCCGAACCTGTGTTTCGCCCCCGAAATAAAACCTGGGAGAAAACGCCATTTGCGGGTGATCTGGAGATAAAATCCTGGGAGTTCTGGGAAAACACGAGCGTGGGAATGTGCTGAGGGCCAGCTGCGGGGCGGGGAGGGCTGTTCCCACCCTGTCCTGCCGTGGGCGGTTCCGTGTCCCCCCTTCCCCCGCCCCCCCCCCCCCCCGTCGGTCAATATTTCCCAACGCCTGAGTCCCACGGAGGGGAGGGGCGGGGGGTACCCGGATGTTTGGTGCCGGGGAGGGGGAGGGGGTTCCCGGACATCCGAGTCCACCAGGGAAAGTTTGTGGGATGCCAGGATCCCCAGTTCGTCCCAGTACATGTCAGTACCCACCCCCCCAGTCCCCTCCAGTGTGCCCCCCGGTATCCCCAGGCTCTCCAAGTACAACATCCCCCTACCCCCCGGTCTCTTCCAGCCTCCCTCAGCTGACCCCAATATACCCCCATTGTCCCCAGTCCCTCCCAGTGCATTCCAGTCCTCCCCCACTATTCCCCATGGTGTTCCCAAATCCCTCCCAGTTTGTCCCAGTCCCCCCCAGTCCCTCCCTACTGCATCCCAGTGTCACTCAGTGTCCCCCCAGTGCCCGTTTAAGCCTTGCAGTGACCCCCAGTACATCCCAGCATTCCCCAATGCCTCCCAATGCATCCCAGTCCCTCACAGTGTCCCTCTCCAGTGCCCCTCCAACATTCCCAGTGTCTTCCAGTATGTTCCAGTAACCCCTAGTGCCCCCCAATGCATCCTAGTCACACTCAGTGTCATCCCAGTGTCCCCTGCAGCCTTCCCAGTGTCCTCCAGCACATCCCAGCCCCCTCACCAGCCTTCTTGCCTCCTCTGGACACGTTTAAGCGTCTCAACATCCTTCCTAAACTGAGGGGCCCAGAACTGGACACAGCACTTGAGGTGTGGCCTCACCAGTGCCGAGTACAGGAGAAGAATGACCTCCCTGCTCCTGCTGGCCACACCATTCCTGATCCAGGCCAGGTGCCATTGGCCTTCTTGGCCACCTGGGCACACTGCTGCCTCATGTTCAGTTGGCTGTCAACCAGAACCCCCAGGGCCCTTTCTGCCTGGGCACTGTCCAGCCACACTGTCCCCAGCCTAGAGCACTGCAGGGGGGTTTTGTGATCAAAATGCAGGACTGGGCACTTGGATTTATTAAATTTCACCTTATTGGATCCTGCCCACCCATCCAACCGTTCCAGATCTCTCTGCAGAGCCCTCCTACCTGCCAACTGATGGACAATGCTCCTAGCTTAGTGTTGTCTGGAAATTTTCTAATGAAAGACTTTCTTTCTCTTTCTTTCTTTCTTTCTTTCTTTCTTTCTTTCTTTCTTTCTTTCTTTCTTTCTTTCTTTCTCTCTTTCTCTCTTTCTCTCTTTCTCTCTTTCTCTCTTTCTCTCTTTCTCTCTTTCTCTCTTTCTCTCTCTTTCTCTCTCTCTCTCTCTCTCTCTTCCTCTCTTCCTCTCTTCCTCTCTTCCTCTCTTCCTCTCTTCCTCTCTTCCTCTCTTCCTCTCTTTCTTTCTTTCTTTCTTTCTTTCTTTCTTTCTCTCTCTCTCTCTCTCTCTTCCTCTCTTCCTCTCTTCCTCTCTTCCTCTCTTCCTCTCTTCCTCTCTTCCTCTCTTCCTCTCTTCCTCTCTTCCTCTCTTCCTCTCTTTCTTTCTTTCTTTCTTTCTTTCTTTCTTTCTTTCTTTCTTTCTTTCTTTCTTTCTTTCTTTCTTTCTTTCTTTCTTTCCTCTCTCTCTCCTGCTCTTTTACTATTTGTGCTGGTTTTGCATTGATTGCCATTTGGTGAGGAGGGAAGAAGCCACCCATGTAAAAGATTTTTCTAAGAGAAGCTGCTAACAGTTTCCTCCATGCCTGACAAATCCAATCAGTTACTAGTTTTGAATACTGACACCTTTTTATGACTTACTAAAATATGGATATTGATCTACTTTCAATACCCTACTGTGACGGAAAAAAAGACTCTAACAGTTTAGGGTTAGAAAGTGCATGTTTAATGCGATGCTGGGCAGGTGCGTGGGATCACTCCCTAATACGCACTACAAAATTACAGGTGGTTACAGAGTCTATTTATTTACAAAAATGTCGAATACACAAAATACTAATCCATATTCATAGCATCAACACCTCCCATTCTCCACTTCATATTATAATTAGCTATAAAGCTGTTAACCATGTGTAGTTTGTTCCTTGAATTGGGTCAGTGGTCTTTTTTATGGGGAGGGGTCATAAAAAGAGGAAGTGAGGAAAGTCTTCCTCGTTCTAAACTTTCAACCTTTTCAATGGATATCAAGACAAATGATAGCTGGTAGAATTACAGTTTCCTGTTTTTGTGACTGTTCAATGGGTTTCTGGATGCTAGAAGATTTACTATTGTTTGTGTTCTTAGATCTATTTCTCAGTTTCTTCTGTTTCTCATAATAGACACAGCTAAACAAACACAGAAATGACAAGCAATTAGTTATTTAGATCTGGGATTGCTATCCTAGATCCGGTTCCTTTCAACTTTCCACCATTAACTTTTAATTATTTCCAGCACAGCTTATCTATCTATCTATCTATCTATCTACTTTAACTAATTTCAGCCCTTAATTCCTTTGAAATTCATGTCTCAGTTATACCCACTTCTTCTTTGAAATGCGTAAATTCCTTTACTCAGTATATGGATTATTCCTCATCTATCCAAGCCGCATGGCTAGTATCTCTCAAGACCAAGCCATACATCTTTGATAGTGATAATAAGGCTGCCACCTGTCGTAGCATCCTCCAATTCCAAATAAATGTTACAATAGACAGGACCAAACTTATACCAACTAAAATGAGCAACACAATGATAGGGTGGATCAAGGCATTAAGTATAGTGGTTGCTGTTGGTGACCATCCAAAAAGCACATCCCACCAATGATGAGACTAGTGTTCTTCAAATCATTTGAAAATCCTTTTGATGGTTTTTGTGTCATGGTGTAACATGATCAGTCTTTTTCCCTGCATCTTTAATTTCTTTCAAACTCTCTTTCAATTCATGATGTTTCAACAGCTGGGTGACTAAGGTCAAATTCATTCCTATAGGCACAGGCAATATCTCCTTGCACAGTAACCAGGTTTGCCTTTATATGCTGATGTGTTATTTCAGGTGCCGATTGGAAAAGTCTCATCCTTCAATTTTAACAAAATTGCAAACACATAAATTCAATTGAGTTTCATGCACAATTAAGCCGTCTATCATTATGGTGGGACATGCTGTCCTGAGACAGACACAACCTTGTCCTGTATACACCAACAAAGTTGTCTGGTTGACGGAATGCATTTCAAAGTGACAAATGCTTTGGTCTTTGTCCAAATAGGTATCTTTGTTCTTTGCTAAAGTCCCTTCACATTTGTATCCTAGTTGTTTCCTCATGGAACAGGGCTCTAGGTTAATGGTTTGCCATTTCCCCTCAATTTCTCATGCCCACATACAATACTGTCCCCTCATGATTTAGTCCTAGAGCGACTATTGGACGTATCAAGCTCACTGACACATTGTGTATCGTCAAAACAAAGGCTGTCACCACACTTGTCACAGGGTCATAGGTGAAATTGACTAAAACCCACCAGCACTGAAGCTCTCTCTCCATATCAGAGGCATTATCCCAAATGATTTTGTGGATTTCAGCAGGAAGTGTTCCTTCTACACCTCCCCTGATGACTGCGGCAGCCACTGACTGCATCCACAACTGTGGATCCCAAGAGCCAGAGAGATGTTTTCACTCGCTGTGCCTAGCGCCTTAATTATCACTTCAGGGTCTCTGCTCTTCTGTGTCTTCCCATTCTGGTAACATTTTGGACAACTTTCGATGATTGTTACCTAGGGCCAACAAAGAGAATCGCAAAGGCTGCTGTAATTTAACCAAATTGCTCCCCACTGTGGTCAATTTGTTCATTAACACTTCTGAATCCACTATATTCAAAACTCCTAATCCTGCTCCTAATAACCCACTGAAATCCTTCTTTCTCCTAAAATTAGAGGGCATGTGTTTTTGCAGCCAATCCAAGTGGTCCAATCCATAAAATAATTTTTGAGAAATGGGGCACACTCTGGCCGGATGGCAGAAGCATTTACCTGCATTTCCATTTCTACTCGTTTCAGAGACCATTCCGGGTTAATCAATAGCCTCTGAATTCCTGTTTTCTTAATAGCATATGGCCCGGTTTTAGTAATTATGGGAGTTATACACTGTTCCTCTTCCTCAAAAATGACTGTAATTTGGGCTGTCACATTGTTCCTCAACACTGGTGGAGTTGTCTTAGCCTTCTTCTTGTGGAACTTAGTGCATACCTGGGTGATTAGTTAAAGTCAAGATCATACCCTCTTGGTGCACACCCTTCAATTTTGAGTCTAAACTCAGGACACTTGGTTAAGCATTGGTCACAGCATCCAGGACCAATCTGGATGAGTTCCATGGGTGGGTGATAGGCCTCATGGAATCTATTCTGTACGAATCCATTTTCACATGCCCAAACATTTGCTCCTTCCCACATACTTGCATCCGTGACTCTGAGCATTTTACCTAGAGCCCTACAAGACTGAAAGTCTTAAGCTTTCCCTTGGCATAGGTATATCCCAGTTACATTATACTTGTGTGGTGCTGCTTTGACTTCTGTTATGGTTGTGGCAATGAATACAAAAGTCACAACTTTCCACATAATGCCCATGATAACTATGAGTCCGTTACTTGCTATTCCGAGTAAGTTTCAACTTCAGTTATTTGCCATCTGGCGTGACCTTCCAAACTCCTTTGGGGGCTTTCTTCACCCAGGAGTGATGAATCCAAACCTTCTGTGTTTTGATCTTGATTGCAGTAAAGGTGGTGACGAGCACCTGGAATGGTCCCTCCCCCTGCAGTTCCAGAGTCTTCCCTCCAAAAGACTTAACATACACATAATCCCCAGGTTGTAAATCATATACTGGCCCGTCTAATTCTCTGTTTTGGGCCCCAGCCAAATACTTTTCTCTCCGAGTTGCTTATTCAGGGCCACCATGTATCTGTGTAGGGTTTCTTCCCCTACTTGAATGGGGGTTGTTCCTTCTTGGACTGCAATATGATCTCCGATATAATATTTCAAAAGGGCTTAATTTCTCTTTTGCCTTTGGTTTTGTCCAAATTCTCACCAATGCTAATTGGAGAGCCTGGGGCCAAGGCAAATTTGTTTCTTGTCCCAATGTTACAATTTGTTGCTTAATCAAATGGTTAATTTTTTCCACCTGGCCCCTGGATTGAGGGTGATATGGGGTATGCAATTCCCAATCTATTCTTACGTGGTGGCTAATTTGCTGCACAATTTTTGAAATAAAGTGTGGCCTTTATCTGAGGATATAGTGGCTGGGACTCCAAAATGTGGTATTATTTCTTGCAACAGTTCTTTCGTTACCTCCCGTGCCTTAGCTGTCCTTTTAGCGAAGGCTTCTGGCTACCCTGAAAAGGTATCAGTTAACACCAATAGGTAACGATATCCCCCCTTCCTGGTAATTCTGTAAAATCAATTTTCCATTGCTGCCCAGGTCCACAACCTTTCCCAGTTTGTCCAACTTTAGGCGTTGGGGTATTCTTAGGATTAGTTTGGAGGCAGAGATCACACTGATGAGTTACCTGTATTACTGTACCCTGCAATTTTCTGACAAAGATTCTATCTTTCAGATGGCTATACAGGTGTTGGGAGTTAGGTTTGTTCCTTCTTTCTCTAAAGATTTTTTTCCCCACAAGTTACCAAAGTGACCAAGTGTTGGATACTTAAGAGTACTTAACTGAAACAAAAAAGTAGACAAAAAGTGGAAGGGGGAGATAAAGCAAGTAAAAGACAAAGCTTGAGGCAGCTGCGTGCTTTTCTGCTTCCGGCGTTCGGGGAGGCGTGTGTCTGCCGCTCCTGGAGGAGCTCAGCCGCCGCAAAGCACGCCGAGCGGAGAACAGCTGTTGCTGGCTGGAAAAGTTTCACTGTGGCCAAAAAGATCCAGTCCTGGAAAATCTACTATCACCAGTTCGACCTGAATCCTGAGGTTTTTTTTTTCTCTGCCACTTGCGGAGGCTGGGCCGCTTTTCTGCCTCGCCTTCGAGCTTCTTTGGCGCTGCTCCTCTTGCTGCAGCGTGACCCTGCACCCCCTGCGCTGCCGGGACATCCTGCCCCTGCCTGCCGGGACACCCTGCCATCCCAGCTACCAGCCCGGGACTTTTCCACTGTTCCAGCTTGGTGCTCTGAGGATCCTGCAGGGACACCGAAACCAAACTGCCCTGGGTTTTGTGAAACAAAGCCCTCAAAGTTCTTGGTACTGTTGTCGTTTGTCATTAATGCTGTAGTTGTTTGGTGGGGGGGGGAGTTTTTTTTGTGTTTGTTTGCTTTGTATTACATACTAGTAAAGAACTGCTATTCCTATTTCCCAAATCTTTGCCAAAAAGCCTCTGATTGTAATTTTACCTAGCAAATAGCTGTCTTCCTAAACCAAGACAGATTTTGGCGCCCAACGTGGGGCTTGAGAGCACTAAAAAAAGAAAAGAAAAGAGAAATAGCAGTTCTTAACTAACCTAATACTTTCTTTTGTGTGCGTTGGATATAAAACCCTCATTAAGCTGCATCATGTAGTCTAACTTAGCCTAGTTTGAGAGGCATGTAGTTGTGGCTGTATTCCTTCCATTTGCAAGCCCTTATCTAAACATAGGCCCTATAACTAAGGCTACTGTGACTGTCATCCAGTTTATTTTATGGCTTAATAAGGTGAAGAACTCATAGATTTTTCATTTCCTCTGGAAAGCAAGCACATAAATTCAGGGCTATCGTACACTAACTGTGTGTTTTTAAAGTTACTTTAACAATAGTACCTACTGTGAAGAAATGACACCGGGGGAAGTTTCTTTTTCCCAACCCTTTACCCATCTCTTTGAGTCTGCCCCACCAGTTTTTGAAGAGTTTAAATCCTCTCTGAATGCTAATGATATCATACAATGGCTGGTGCTGCTAATATGCGTATTCTGTTTAGCATTCAGAGATAAGAGAAGATTGACCTAGATAACCACCCTGATACCTACCCCACAGAATAGAGATAATACCCCAGAGCCTGACTCTGCCCCATAGCCTGCCTCAGAAAAGACCCACCCAAATTGGGTTGAGGTTCTAGTAAAAGAAATAAGCCAAATGCTGAAAAAGTACATTTCCCCAGCTCATGAAAAACCCTCCCCCTGCCCCGAGAAGGCAGAGACTGATGGTGCAGCAGTGGAACCCACAGATGTTACAACTGTCCAGGTTCCAGCTGAACCACAAGGGCAGCCACAGGCAGCAGCAGTCGCCCCTGTAGAAACAAAGAAATGTAAAGTGAAATCGTCAAATCCTGATATTAAGGGTAAGAAAAGAGAATCCTCACAGCCCACAGAAGAGCCACAAGTTGAGATCATCACTGAGTCCCTGACATATAAAAGTCTACGTAATCTGCAAAAAGATATTGCACGACGAGAACGTGAGGCTTATACAGCCTGGATACTTCGAGTCTGAGACCTTATGAATACAAGTGTGCAACTGAATAGTGCTGAAGCAAAGAATTTGAGACCCTTGACCCAAGACTCAAGTATAAATCAGGTATTTGTTAAAGAACAAAGGCCCCTTCCCCTTTAAGAACAACTTCTAATGAGTGTGAAAGAGAGATTTGTCCACAAAGACAGAATGCAAGAGCACAACAATAGAATGCGATAGAAAACCCTTGAGAAAGAAATCCAACAGTTGAGAAAAGTGGCAGTATTGGAAGTACTTTTTGGGAGGACCGGACAGCATGATAATGACCCCGACAAGGTTAAATGCACAGGGCACATGTTGTGGAATCTGGCAACTCATGAACCATCCCAATACGCCACATTCATCGCAACAATTAATGCCAAAGATAACCGAGAGACAGTAGGTTCTGTTGCCAACAAGCTCAGAAATTATGAAAGTATGATCAGTAGCCCAATGCAGGCTCATGTCTCTGCGGTGGTGAAAGAACTCAAAGAAGAGATAAAGGAGGTAAGAGAAGAGATGAGAAAGAACGGTTCCCATGTAGCACCAGTGCGAGTCACAGGCCCCAGAATCAGATCCCAACATCCCCCAGCGAGAAAAAGAAAGTACACCCCTCGAGCTGACCTGTAGTTTTATCTGCGAGACCATGGGGAGGACATGGGAGCGTGGCATGGGAAACCTACTTCTGTCCTGGCAGCACGGGTATGTGAGCTCAAAGAAAGAAACGCTAACTGAAGGAGTTCCACTAGAATAAAAGTAGCCTCAGCCTCCCATGAGCAAGCTGCCAGGTATTACGGAGGTAAGAATGCTGTGTCAAATTCCCTCGAAGAAACCTCTACCATGTATGTCCAAGAAGAGAATAATAACCAGTGCTAGAGGGGCCCTGCCTCTAGCCAGGAAGAAGCACAAGAAAATCAAGTTTTTTGGACTGTGTGGATTCGATGGCCTAGCACATCAGAGCCACAAAAATATGAAGCTTTAGTAGATACTGGGTCGCAGTGTACTCTAATGCCATCAAGACATGTAGGAGCAGAACCAATTTCCATTGCCAGAGTGACAGAAGGATCACAAGAACTGACTCTGGTTAAAGCCGAAGTGAGCCTGACCAGGAAGGAGTAGCAGAAACTTCCGATTGTGACCGGCCCAGAGGCTCCATGTATTCTGGGCATAGACTTCCTCAAGAATAGATATTATAAAAACCCTAAAAGACACAGATAGGCTTTTAGAATAGCTGCTGTAGAGACAGAAAACATTAAGCAGTTGAACACCTTGCCGAGACTATCAAAGAACCCATCTGCAGTGAGACTCCTGAAAGTAGAAGAACAACAAGTACCTGTTGCCACCTCGACAGTGCACCGTCGGCAGTATCGGACAAATTGAGACGCCGTGATCCCCATCCACAAAATGATCCGTGAACTGGAGAGCCAAGAGGTAGTCAGCAAAACCCACTCACCCTTCAACAGCCCCATCTGGCCTGTGCGCAAGTCTGATGGAGAATGGAAACTAACTGTAGACTATCGTACATTGAATGAAGTGACTCCACCGCTGAGCGCTGCTGTGCCGGACATGCTGGAACTTCAGTACGAGCTGGAGTCCAAGGCAGCGAGGTGGTATGCCACTATTGACATTGCCAATGCATTTTTCTCCATTCCTCTGGCTGCAGAATGCAAGCCTCAGTTTGCTTTCACCTAAAAGGGCATGCAGTACACCTGGAACCGGCTGCCCCAGGGGTAAAAACACAGCCCCACCATCTGCCATGGGCTAATCCAAGCTGCACTAGAGAAAAGTGAAGCTCCGGAACATCTACAGTACATTGATGACATCATTGTGTGAAAAAAGACTGCAGCTGAAATGTTCAAGAAAAGATAGAAAATCATCCAGATTTTGCTAAAAGCCAAGTTTGCCATCAAGAAGAGCAAAGTCAAGAGACCTGCCAGAGAGATCCAGTTCCTAAGAGTAAAGTGGCAAAATGGACGACAGCAGATCCCCACTAAAGTCATTGATAAGATCACAGCAATGTCTCCACCGACCAGCAAAAAAAAAAACACAAGCTTTCCTAAGAGCCATAGGTTTTTAGAAAATGCACATTCCTGAGTACAGTCAAATCGTAAGCCCTCTCTACCTAGTTACCCGCAAAAAAACCAATTTCCACTGAGGCCCTAAACAGCAACAAGCCTTTGCCCAGATCAAGCAAGAGATTGCTCATGCAGTAGCCCTTGGCCCAGTCAGAACGAGACCAGATGTGAAGAATGTGCTTTATTCTGCAGCCAGGAACAACGGTTTGTCCTGGAGCCTTTGGCAGAACGTGCCAGGAGAGACCCGAAGCCGACCACTAAGATTCTAGAGTCGAAGTTACAGAAGATCTGAAGCCAACTACACTCCCACAAAGAAAAAAATCTTGGCCGCCTATAAAAGAGTTCAAGCCGCCTCAGAAGTGATTGGCACAGAAGCACAACTCCTCTTGGCACCCCGACTACCAGTGCTGGGGTAGATGTTTAAAGAAAAAGCTCCCTCCACGCACCATGCCACTAATGCCACATAGAGCAAATAGACTGCCCTCATCACACAGCGTGCCCGTATTAGAAACCCAAATCGCCCTGGGATTTTGAAGATAATTACAAACTGGCCGGAAAGAGAAAACTTTGGTCTCACGGACGAAGAGGAACAAAAACAAGTGACACGAACTGAAGAAGGTCCTCCGTACAACCAACTGCCAGCAGAAGAAACACACTACGCTCTTTTCACTGACGGTTCCTGTCGCATCGTGAGAATGAACCGTAAGTAAAAAGCTGCCGTATAAAGCCCCACACGACAAGTTTCAAAAGCCACTGAAAAAAAAAGAAAATCAAGTCAGCTTGCTGAACTCAAAGCTGTTCAATTAGCCCTTGGCATTGCTAAAAGAGAGAAGTAGCCAAAGCTCTACCTCTACACTGATTCGTAAATGGTAGCCAATGCTCTGTGGGGCTGGCTAGAAAAGTAGAAAAAAGCCAACTGGCAGCGTAGAAGAAAACCAATCTGGGCTGCTGATGAATAGAAAGACGTTGCCACTCGTTTAGAGAAGCTGCCTGTGAAAGTCCGCCATGTAGATGCCCATGTTCCCAAGAGTCGGGCTAATGAGGAACACCAAAACAACAAGCAGGTAAATCAAGCTGCCAAAATAGAAGTGTCAAAAATAGATTTAAATTGGCAACACAAGAGAGAGTTGTTCCTAGCCCGATGAGCCCATGATGCCTCGGGTCATCAGGGCAGAAATGCCACCTATAAGTGGGCCCAAGACCGAAAGGTAGATTTAACCATAGACAGTATTTCTCAAGTTATCCATGACTGTGAGACATGTGCTGCAATCAAGCAAGCCAAGCAAGTGAAGCCCTTATGGTATAGTAAGCAGTAGTCCAAATATAAATATAGAGAAGCCTAGCAAATTGACTACATCACCCTTCCCCAAACCCGCCAGGGTAAGCGTTATGTGCTAACCATAGTAGAAGCCACCACTAGATAGTTAGAGACCTACCCTGTGCCTCATGCTACTGCCCGGAAAACCATCCTGAGCCTAGAAAAACAAGTCCTGTGGAGACATGGCACCCCTGAGAGAATCGAGTCGGACAATGGGACTCATTTCAAGAATAGTCTTATAAGCACCTGGGCTAGAGAACATAGCATTGAGTGGGTATACCATATTCCTTATCATGCACCAGCGACCGGAAAAGTTGAACAGTGCAATAGCCTGCTTAAAACTACCTTGAAAGCACTGGGTGGGGGAACCTTTAAAAATTGGAATACTAATTTAGCAAAAGCCACCTGGTTAGTGAACACTCGAGGTTCCACCAACCGAACAGGTCCTGCCCAATCTGAGCCCTTGCAAAAGACAGACGGAAATAAGGTTCCAGTGGTACACATGAGAAGTATGCTGAGAAAAACTGTTTGGATTAATCCTGCCTCCAGCAAAGACAATCCCATCCGTGGGGTTGTCTTCGCTCAGGGACCAGGTTGCACCTGGTGAGTGATGCAAAAAAATGGAGAGACCCGATGCATACCTCAAAAAGACCTTGTTTTAGGGTAAACTACCCATGACAATGTGGCTACATCCATATTTGCATATATATATATGTATTTTTAACAGTTAAAACTCAATGTAATATGTTGGTATGGGAAAAAAATTCGGGGTGGATAATGTTGGGAGTTAGGTTTGTTCCTTCTTTCTCTAAAGAATTTTTTCCCCACAAGTTACCAAAGTGACCAAGTGTTGGATACTTAAGAGTACTTAACTGAAACAAAAAAGTAGACAACTAGTGGAAGGGGGAGATAAAGCAAGTAAAAGACAAAGCTTGAGGCAGCTGCGTGCTTTTTTCTGCTTCCGGCGTTCGGGGAGACGTGTGTCTGCCGCTCCTGGAGGAGCTCAGCCGCCGCAAAGCACGCCAAGGAGAGAACGGCTGTTGCTGGCTGGAGGAGTTTCACTGTGGCCAAAGGGATCCAGTCCTGGAAAATCTACTATCACCGGTTCGACCTGAATCCTGAGTTTTTTTCTCTGCCACTTGCAGAGGCTGGGCCGCTTTTCTGCCTCGCCTTCGAGCTTCTTCGGCGCTGCTCCTCTTGCTGCAGCGTGACCCTGCACCCCCTGCGCTGCCGAGACATCCTGCCCCTGCCTGCCAGGACACCCTGCCATCCCAGCTACCAGCCCGGGACTTTTCCACTGTTCCAGCTTGGTGCTCTGAGGATCCTGCAGGGACACCGAAACCAAACTGCCCTGGGTTTTGTGAAACAAAGCCCTCAAAGTTCTTGGTACTGTTGTCGTTTGTCATTAATGCTGTAGTTGTTTGGTGGGGGGGGAGTTCTTTTTGTGTTTGTTTGCTTTGTATTACATACCAGTAAAGAACTGCTATTCCTATTTCCCAAATCTTTGCCAAAAAGCCTCTGATTGTAATTTTACCTAGCAAATACCTGTCTTCCTAAACCAAAACAACAGGGCATCTATTTCCCAATGTGTTTTCGCATGTTCTTTCCTAATGACCACAATAAATAGGAGGGTACCACAAGTTTCCCTTCTTCTGTTACTGATTGTAACTTGTGTTTTCTACCTGTTGGGGGTTAGGTTTGTTCCTTCTTTCTCTAAAGAATTTTTTCCCCACAAGTTACCAAGGAGACCAAGTGTTAGATACTTGAGAGTACTTAACTGAAACAAAGAAGTGGACAAAAGGTGGAAGGGGGAGATAAAGCAGGTAAAAGACAAAGCTTGAGGCAGCTGCGTGCTTTTTTCTGCTTCCGGCGTTCGGGGAGACGTGTGTCTGCCGCTCCTGGAGGAGCTCATCCGCCGCAAAGCACGCCGAGGAGAGAACGGCTGTTGCTGGCTGGAGGAGTTTCACTGTGGCCAAAAGGGATCCAGTCCTGGAAAATCTACTATCACCGGTTCGACCTGAATCCTGAGTTTTTTTCTCTGCCACTTGCGGAGGCTGGGCCGCTTTTCTGCCTCGCCTTCGAGCTTCTTTGGCGCTGCTCCTCTTGCTGCAGCGTGACCCTGCACCCCCTGCGCTGCCGGGACATCCTGCCCCTGCCTGCCGGGACACCCTGCCATCCCAGCTACCAGCCCGGGACTTTTCCACTGTTCCAGCTTGGTGCTCTGAGGATCCTGCAGAGACACCGAAACCAAACTGCCCTGGGTTTTGTGAAACAAAGCCCTCAAGGTTCTTGGTACTGTTGTCGTTTGTCATTAATGCTGTAGTTGTTTGGTGGGGGGGAAAGTTTTTTTGTGTTTGTTTGCTTTGTATTACATACTAGTAAAGAACTACTATTCCTATTTCCCAAATCTTTGCCAAAGAGCCTCTGATTGTAATTTTACCTAGCAGATACCTGTCTTCCTAAACCAAGACAGATTTTGGCGCCCAAGTGTGGGGCTTGAGGGCACTGAGAAAAGAAAAGGGAAGAGAAATAGCAGTTCTTAACTAACCTAGTACTTTCTTTTGTGTGCATTGGATATAAAAACCTCATTAGGCTGCATCATGTGGTCTAACTTAGCCTGGTTTGGGTGGCATGTGGTTGTGGCTGTATTCCTTCCATTTGCAGGCCCTTATCTAAACATGGGCCCTATAACTAAGGCTACTGTGACTGTCATCCAGTTTATTTTATGGCTTAATAAGGTGAAGAACTCATGGATTTTTAATTTCCTCTGGAAAGCAGGGACATGGATTCAGGGCTATCGTACACTAACTGTGTGTTTTTGGAGTTATTTTAACAATGGTACCTACTGTGAGGAAATGACACCGGGAAAAGTTTCTTTTTCCCAACCCTTTACCCATCTCTTTGGGTCTGCCCCACCAGTTTTTGAAGGGTTTAAATCCTCTCTGAATGCTAATGATATCATACAATGGCTGGTGCTGCTAATATGCGTATTCTGTTTAGCATTCAGAGATAAGGGAAGATTGACCTGGATAACCACCCTGATACCTCCCCCACAGAATAGGGATGATACCCCAGAGCCTGACTCTGCCCCACAGCCTGCCTCAGAAAGGACCCACCCGGATTAGGTTGAGGTTCTGGTAAAAGAGATAGGCCAAATGCTGAAGGAGTACATTTCCCCAGCTCATGAAAAACCCTCCCCCTGCCCCGAGAAGGCAGAGACTGATGGTGCAGCAGTGAAACCCACAGACGTTACAACTGTCCAGGTTCCAGCTGAACCACAAGGGCAGCCACAGCCAGCAGCAGTCGCCCCTGTAGAAACAAGGAAGTGTAAAGTGAAATTGTCAGATCCTGATATTAAGGGTAAGAAAGGAGAGTCCTCACAGCCCACAGAAGAACCACAAGTTGAGATCATCACTGAGTCCCTGACATATGAAAGTCTACGTAATCTGCAAAAAGATATTGCACGACGAGGACGTGAGGCTTATACAGCCTGGCTACTTCGAGTCTGGGACCTTATAAGTACAGGTGTGCAACTGAATAGTGCTGAAGCAAGGAATTTGAGACCCTTGACCCAGGACTCAGGTATAAATCAGGTATTTGTAAAAGAGCAAAGGCCCCTTCCCCTTTGAGAACGACTTCTAATGAGTGTGAGAGAGAGATTTGTCCACAGAGACAGAATGCAAGAGCACAACAATAGAATGCGATGGAAGACCCTTGAGGAAGGAATCCAACAGTTGAGAGAAGTGGCAGTATTGGAAGTACTTTTTAGGAGGACCGGACAGCATGATAATGACCCCGACAAGGTTAAATGCACAGGGCACATGTTGTAGAATCTGGCAACTCATGGACCATCCCAATACGCCACATTCATCGCAACAATTAATGCTGAGGATAACCGAGAGACAGTGGGTTCTGTTGCCAACAAGCTCAGAAATTATGAAAGTATGATCAGTGGCCCAATGCAGGCTCATGTCTCTGCGGTGGTGAAGGAACTCAAAGAGGAGATAAAGGAGGTGAGAGAGGAGATGAGAAGGAACAGTTCCCATGTAGCACCGGTGCGAGTCACAGGCCCCAGAATCAGAGCCCAACATTCCCCAGCGAGAGAGAGAGGGTACACCCCTCGAGCTGACCTGTGGTTTTATCTGCGGGACCATGGGGAGGACATGGGAGCGTGGCATGGGAAACCTACTTCTGTCCTGGCAGCACGGGTACGTGAGCTCAAGGAGAGAAACGCTAACAAAGGGAGTTCCACTAAAATGAAGGTAGCCTCAGCCTCCCATGAGCAAGCTGCCAGGTATTACAGAGGTGAGAATGCTGTGTCAGATTCCCTCGAAGGAACCTCTACCATGTATGTCCAAGAAGAGAATAATAACCAGTGCTAGAGGGGCCCTGCCTCTAGCCAGG